>NC_053495.1:10058246-10112959 GCF_905171775.1 Rana temporaria | reverse complement strand
GATTGGGCTTATTTTTTGGCAGATTGCAGGGCGTTTTACTGCTTTTCATTGGTCACTTGACAGCTCAAAACTCCTGCACGAAAAAAACGTCTGTAAAAATAACAACGCCCAGATGTGATGGGAAATCTCCAATGGGGAATTGAGCTGAAACAAAACATTGTTTTCATTAAAATGGGAAGGTTTAGAACCTCTGTCTCAGTGACAACCCTCTATCACTGGTACAGGAAGTCGGGAGAGACCCCCTAAAAGAGGTCACAAGAAGCAATAAAAAAATATTTTTAAATATTAAAGCTGGTTATGGCTGATGTCGAGCGTTGGCCATTTGCCGCCGCCCTATAGAGGCTTTTACTGCTAGAGGGAGGCCGCTCTCTGCAGAATCTTGTTTGTGTGAGTAAAAAAAAAATATATATGTGTATGTATATATATATATATATGTGTGTGTGTGTGTGTGTGTGTGTGTGTGTGTGTGTGTGTGTGTGTGTGTATGTGTATATATATGTATATATATATATATATATATATATATATATATATATATATATATATATATATATATATATATATATATATATATACATACATACATACATACATACATACATACATACATACATACATACATACATACACAAATGTATGTGTGCACTTATGTGTAGGGGGACTAGTCACAGCAAAAGACGATCAGCAGGTGCCGGCCTATATGGATGACCGCTGGCGCCCACTAATCGGCAAAGAGACACACAGGACGGAGCTCTGCCTATGTAAACAATGCTAAGCTCCATCCTGTCTGCTGGATGTGCTGGATTTTGTTTCCCTGAAAAGCAGAGAATAAAATCCATCGCATCCCTTGGACCCCTTTCACACTGGGGTCACCGCTCATTTTAGTGGCGCTTTACCGATGTTTATGTGGCGTTTTTCGGCTGCTAGCGGAGCGTTTTTTTCCCCCGCTAGCAGCCGCGAAGAAGGGGTTAAAAACTCCTGTGTTGCAGCGCTTCCAAATCGCTTTTTCAGGTGCTTCGGAAGCGCTGCCCATTCATTGCAATGGGCAGGGGTGTTTTGGGAGCACCCCCAAACCGCCCCAAAGATGTTGCTTGCAGCACTTTTTCTAACGTCCCGCAAGCGCAAAAAAGGGGTGTTGCCATCCGGGACCTCTGGGCCCTTTAATAAAAATAAAAAAAAGAAACCTCTGGGCCCTTTAATAAATAAATATATATATAAACATTTGTAAAAAAAAAAGGGGGGGGGTTGCCATCCAGTGCCCTGGGACCTCTGGGCCCTTTAATAAAAGGGGACCTCCCGCCCTTTTTTTTTTAAAGGGGGTTGCCATCTGGGGACCTCCGGGCCCCTTACATGTGTACTGCCTGTACACACCCCTGATGGCGGCCTGTGTGAACCTAGGATGAAGGTCATGTTGTGCTGCCCTCTCTCCTCCCCCCTCCCTTACCAATTGACATATTTTATTTATACAAAACTATTATACAGGATTTATAGAGCACCGACAGTTTTGCACAGCGCTTTATCAACATTCGGACAGGCAGTACAATTGCAATGCCGCAGGAATCGAGGGCCCTGCTCGTTAGAGCGCACAATCTAAGATACTTTTGTTTTGCTGCAAACCACTTCCACGTTCTCACCTAGGCAAAACTTTTGACCCCCCTCGCCCCCTGTGCGTGCAGAAATGTGTCACTGGCTCGGGTCCTGAAAAAGCCCTGCGTCACATCTGCGCATGCGTCTGCTTCCTTCCCCTACAGGTTTTCCCGCGCACGTGCAAAAAACATGCTACCAGAGAGGTCCAAAACCCCCTCTTTTTACTGGACATCCTGAAGAAAGGACCCTCCAGTAGTAAGATAATTGCCATTGAGTGTTATCAGAGCGCCACCTGCTGTAATTTAGGACATGACCTCATTCACTCTGCTGACATTATTTTTTTATTGAGATGTGATGTTGTCTATAATGGGACAATTGCACACAGCTCAGTATTGCAGCATTGAGCACTCAGCAGTAAAACAAAAATAGAACATTTTTATTTAACTGCATTGATTTACTATTTGTGGCCCCTTGCACACCGGTGTCATAAGTGTAAATGAGAAATATTACAATACAGTAAAACCTTGTTTTTTTTTTTAATAACTTTTGACTTGATATACAAGTAGCGTCGTGTCACAACCAAGTATAAAAGAGAAGCGAGGCAATATGGTTACATTAACCACTTAAGACCCGACCTTTAGGCAGGTAAAGGACCCGGACAGTTTTTGCGATTCGGCACTGCGTCGCTTTAACTGACAATTGCGCGGTCGTGCGACGTGGCTCCCAAACAAAATTGGCGTCCTTTTTTTCCCACAAATAGAGCTTTCTTTTGGTGGTATTTGATCACCTCTGCGGTTTTTATTTTTTGCGCTATAAACAAAAATAGAGCGAAAATTTTTGAAAAAAAAATCAATATTTTTTACTTTTGCTATAATAAATATCCCCCAAAAAATATATAAAAAAAAAGTTTTCCTCAGTTTAGGCCGATACGTATTCTTCTACCTATTTTTGGTAAAAATCGCAATAAGCGTTTATCGATTGGTTTGCGCAAAATTTATAGCGTTTACAAAATAGGGGATAGTTTTATTGCATTTTTGTTAATTATTATTTTTTTAATACTAATGGCGGCGATCAGCGTTTTTTTTTTTCCGTGACATTTATGGCGGACACTTCGGACAATTTTTGACACATTTTTGGGACCATTGTCATTTTCACAGCAAAAAATGCATTAAAAATGCAACTGATTACTGTGAATATTACAATTGCAGTTTGGGAGTTAACCACTAGGGGGGCGCTGAAGGGGTTAAGTATGACCTCATCTGTGTTTTCTAACTGTAGGGGGGCGGGGGGACCTCTGTCCTCCTCTCTGCTGCTGACTGCTGAGATTGGGGAGGGGGGGGGGGTGGTGTAAGACGAGCTCTCTCTGCGGCTGGAATCGGCCGCAGGCCTTGTGTATGAGACACATGATCTAGGGGCAGGGATCCTCAAACTACGGCCCTCCAGCTGTTGTAGAACTACACATCCATGAGGCATTGTAACACACTGACATTCACAGACATGACTCGCATGATGGGAATTGTAGTTCCTGAACAGCTGGAGGGCCGTACTTTGAAGACCCCTGATCTAGGTGATCCAAGGTTTTCTGAAACTCCTTTCAGTTTTAGGAAGAAATCTTTTGTATTATAAGAAGCATTACAATTTTTTTGTGATTGTAAAGCAAATACTAAAGGAATCCCGCCGGTGACATTTTGTGTTTTCTCTCCCCCATCAGGTGCGAGAGGCTGGAGGAGCAACTGAACGACCTCACGGAGCTCCATCAGAACGAGATCATCACACCTGAAGCAGGAGCTCGCCAGCATGGAGGAGAAGATCGCCTACCAATCGTATGAGAGGGCGCGAGATATCCAGGTAAGACGCGACAAATGTTGCGGAGATCCTAAAAGTAAAAAACTCTGGCAACTATTGAATTTAAAGTTGAGTGTTTGTATGTGAGGCTTTACAAAGAGGGTGTGGTCTCTGAAATAACATCCTATTAGGCTTCAGTAACAGGAGGCGGGGTTTAATATCGCTTAACCACTTGCCGACGGCGCCGCTGTCGCTTTACTGCTACGGTGCGGCAATGCAGAATCCCCTATATACACATGATTCTGGTTTTCTGGGTAGGGGGGGGGGGGTGCACCACCTGTACTGTGATAGATCGCAGCATAAGCCAATCAGCGGGGTGCCAGCAGACATCCATTGGCCGGTGTTCTATTAAAATGGCAAAACCCATCAGATTAGGTAATGGGAGTGACGTTCCGTCGGCTGCGCATGCGTTCCACCGCTGCCAGGTTTGTTCATCTTGCAGAACACCTGCAGTCAGAAGGCGGCAGCGGACATCTTACTACACCCAGCTATATCTTGAATTTCAGAGTAATTTTAGCAATGAAGTGAGTGTATATAAATAAATATACCGGTAGTATATTGACATCTGTGATGCGGTTTGCATGTTACATTTTGAAAGAAGCTGGACGTCAGCAGTAGGAAGGGGGAGGGGGCCATGTTGGTACACCCCGCAGTAGGAAGGGGGAGGAGGCCATGTTGGTACACCCCGCAGTAGGAAGGGCAGGAGGCCATGTTGGTACACCCCGCAGTAGGAAGGGGGAGGAGGCCATGTTGGTACACCCCGCAGTAGGAAGGGGGCGGAGGCCATGTTGGTACACACCGAAGTAGGAAGGTGGCGGAGGCCATGTTGGTACACCCCGCCGTAGGAAGGGGGAGGAGGTCATGTTGGTACACCCCGCCGTAGGAAGGGGGAGGAGGCCATGTTGGTACCCCCCGCAGTAGGAAGGGGGAGGAGGCCATGTTGGTACACCCCGCAGTAGGAAGGGGGAGGAGGCCATGTTGGTACACCCGCAGTAGGAAAGGAAAGGAGGCCATGTTGGTACACCCCGCAGTAGGAAGGGGGAGGAGGCCATGTTGGTACACCCCGCAGTAGGAAGGGGAGGAGGCCATGTTGGTACACCCCGCAGTAGGAAGGGGGAGGAGGCCATGTTGGTACACCCCGCAGGAGGAAGGGGAGGAGGCCATGTTGGTACACCCCCGCAGTAGGAAGGGGGAGGAGGCCATGTTGGTACACCCCGCAGTAGGAAGGGGAGGAGGCCATGTTGGTACACCCCGCAGTAGGAAGGGGAGGAAGCCATGTTGGTACACCCCGCAGTAGGAAGGGGGAGGAAGCCATGTTGGTACACCCCGCAGTAGGAAGGTGGCAGAGGTCATGTTGGTACACCCCACAGTAGGAAGGTGGCGGGAGGCCATGTTGGTACCCCCCGCAGTAGGAAGGGGGAGGAGGCCATGTTGGTACACCCCGCAGTAGGAAGGGGGAGGAGGCCATGTTGGTACACCCCGCAGTAGGAAGGGGGAGGAGGCCATGTTGGTACACACCCGCAGTAGGAAGGTGGCAGGAGGCCATGTTGGTACACCCCGCAGTAGGAAGGGGAGAATGCCATGTTGGTACACCCCGCAGTAGGAAGGGGGGAATGCCATGTTGGTACACCCCGCAGTAGAAGGGGGAGGAGGCCATGTTGGTACACCGCGCAGTAGGAAGGGGGCAGAGGCCATGTTGGTACACCCCGCAGTAGGAAGGGGGAGGAGGCCATGTTGGTACACCCCGCAATAGGAAGGTGGCGGAGGCCATGTTGGTACACCCCACAGTAGGAAGGGGGAGGAGGCCATGTTGGTACACCCCGCAGTAGGAAGGTGGCGGAGGCCATGTTGGTACACCCCGCAGTAGGAAGGTGGCGGAGGCCATGTTGGTTTAATTTTTTTATTTTTATTGGATAGGTTATATACTGTTGCAGAAAGTAAAAAAAAAAAAGTTTTTCAAATCCAAATATTTTCCCCTCGCTGTACCTCTGCTCTCAGCTACAAAACCACCCTATGTCTGTTTCCCTCACTGATGTCTTTTTTAAGCCGAGCCATAAGGTGACCCATTTTTTTTTTTCTCCATCTCTCCTGCAGGAGGCGCTAGAGGCTTGCCAGACGCGGATTTCGAAGATGGAAATCCAGCAGCAGCAGCAGCAAGTGGTCCAGCTGGAGGGTCTGGAGAACGCCACGGCCAGGAACCTTCTGGGCAAACTCATCAACATCCTGCTGGCGCTCATGGCCGTGGTCCTAGTCTTCGTCTCCACCGTGGCCAACTGCGTGGTCCCGCTACTAAAGACTCGCAGTCGGACGTTAGGGACGCTCCTCCTAGTCCTGGTGGCCGCTCTGCTTTATAAACACTCGGATTCCCTCTCGGAATATCTGGAACGACTACTGTGGCCCCCGAGATAACCGCACTCCCCCCGACACAAACTGTGAAGTTTAAGTGGGTACGGTCTTCGGTCTTGCGAAACAAGAAGAGCCCATCGGCCTAATGGGCGGCGGTTGTGGGGGGGTGGTGCGGCGGTGATGCCGTTTTTTTTTATCCGTGGCAACTCAAGTGTTGGGAACCTGCCGTTTCGCACTGGCCCCGCCTTCCTCACGCCTTACAACCCAGGAAGGCGCTGCATTGGGCGCTGCATTGGGCGCTTTCAACCCCCCCCCCCCCCCCCCCCAACACAATCTCTAGAAGTTGGAAGTCATTGGGGCAAGCAGAGGGGGTGGCGAGAGTGTACTGTTTACATAGAATGAAAGAAGTTGTGAACTTTTTACTTATTTTTGGGCGCTTTGTTGCCCGTCGACTGAAGGAGAACTACTGCGTTGTTTTTAAATTTTTCCCTTGGACCCCCCCACCCTTTGCGTTTACTTGGAACTTCCCTTGCTCAGACCTCACTCCCCTGGCGCCAAAACCTCACCCCCCCCCCCCCCCCCACTCTCCCTGGACTTTCAGTACTGTGCCTTCAGGGTCTGCGACAAAAAAAGTTGGGGGGGAGGGGCAACTCTGACTTTAACAAGAAATTCCGGAAGCCCCCCCCCTTTGGAGCTCGGACAGTTTGCATTGCGGCAATAAGGCACAGCGACCTGCTTTCTGCCTAAACCCGGAAAAAAAACATCAACTTTTTTACTTAAGTGCCTTACTGCTTCTGTATCCCAGGGGAGTGGGGGAGGGGGAAGCCGGACATTTCTGCACCTTTGAGGGTCAACAAGGTGGTACCAAGGGGGGGGTCCAAAAACTGCCTTTTACTCTGAAACTCTGGACTTTCTCCCACCTAAGCCCCCCCTCACCTTAACCCTTTTATTTTTATTTTGCACCCCCTCTGCTGAGCCAGCACTAAACCTCCGGCCGCTGCACATTCCTAAGCGGCGGGCGGCGGACAATCTGAGGCGCTATTCACTCCAAAAGGGGGAGGGGCGGGGGGGGGTGGAGATTGCTGTACCTGCGATGCCGTCTCTACATTTTTAGCTTTGACTCCTCCCCTTTTTTGTTGTTGCTCAGGATGTTACCAATAGCGTCTGCCTTCCTGGCCCCTCCCCCCCTCTGTACAAACTGAGAGCAGTATTTATAGGCGCGGATTTCAAAGATGGGAACTCCAGCAGCAGCGAAGTTGTCCAGCTTGGAGCGTCCGGAGAGAACGCCACAGCCAGGAAAACCTAAAAGGGGGGGCAAGACCCATCAACGTCCATGGGGCCCCCCGGGGTCCTAGTCTTTTTGTCTCCACTGTGGCCCCACTGCATCATCGCGCTATTGAAAAAAACAAAAAACAGCGGGCCGGATTTTAGGGACGGTTTTTATTGAACTTTTTTATTATTATTTTATTTTTTAAGTAGTATTGTAGCCGTCATCTGTCCAGGGGGGTCGTGCAGCTCCTCTGGCCGAGAGCGGCTCGTGTACAACTGGCCGCACTTTTTGAGATGCTCATGCTGCTGAGAGCCACTGGGGGGCGCTGTTGGTGTAGTTGGGAGATTTTTTTTTTTTTTTTTGGAAGCAGTACTGATTCGGTACCATTGCTGTAAGTGTTTTATCTCCACCAGGAGGTTTAATATTTGAATTAATATTATTTGGAGTGAGAGGGGCGGGCTCGTTGAATAAATGAGTAATGTTTTTAAACTAAAAAGTGTGTCTCTTTCTTTTATTTTTCTAAATATGTTCTCTCTTTGGGGTCATTCAATGAAGTAGGTTATGCACCGATACCAGGGTTTGACAAATTTGCTTGGAATCTAGCAGCCAGCCCGAAAACGCGCCCCGTTCCCGCCAAGCTTGCGCGCAGAAGCGAACAGATACGTGAGCAGCGCCCGCATATGTAAACGGTATTTCAAACCATACATGTGAGGTATCGCCGCGATCGTTGGAGTGAGAGCAATAATTCTACCCCTAGACCTCCTCTGTAACTCAAAACATGCAACCTGTAAAAAATGTTAAACGTCGCCTATGGAGATTTTAAAGGGTAAAAGTTTGTCGCCATTCCACGAGCGGACGCAATTTTGAAGCGTGACATGTTGGGTATCAATTTACTCGGCGTAACATTATCTTTCACAATATAAAAAAAAAATGGGGATAACTTTACAGTTGTCTTATTTTTTTTATTAAAGAAAAGTGTATTTTTCCCCCAAAAAAGTGCGCTTGTAAGACCGCTGCGGAAATACGGTGTGACAAAGTATTGCAATGACCGCCATTTTATTCTCTAGGATGTTAGAATAAAAAATATATATAATGTTTGGGGGTTCTAATTAGAGGGAAGGAGATGGCAGTGAAAACAGTGAAAAATTACTCATTAGAACTGCTGTTTTTTGCTGTTTGTAATGTAACCTGTAATGCCAACGACCACCACAAGATGGCCACTCCTAGATTCCTTCTGCAGGCCTCAGCTTCCTTCTGTGAAGGCCGCAAAGCCGCGGCTTCAATTACCGGCGGGAGCGGGCCCGCCGCGATCGCGCGCCGGCCGGTAATTGAGACCGCTGCTTTGCGGCCTTCTGCAGCCCTAAGCTTCCCCAGGAGCCAGGTCACAAAGGGCACTCTCTTTGTGTTGTGATCATGCAATAAAACATCCGTTTGGACGCTATTTATGTCGCTCCATGGTGTGCTGACAAATATTCCTACTGTAACGTGTACCGGTATCCAGCTGGTTGTTGCTACGAGCACCCAAACCCAAGAGCAGATCCAGGAAAGTGTACGATGGGAATATGAAGTATAGGTCACAATTTCTTGTCGCAATTGCGACCTGGCGCCCGGATTTTGTCGAGGCCTGACCGATCCTAAGCGTTACGTGCAAACGCCCTAAAACGGATACCTTTTGCGGTGCGATTTGAGCCCATGCAGAATGAATAGGGCTCAAATCGCACTGGCAGCACAGTGGCGTAGTGGTTAGCACTTTCACCTAGCAGCAAAAGGGTCACTGGTACGAATCCCGACCACGACGCCATCTGCCTGGAGTTTGCATGTTCTGCCTGTGCGGGTTTCCTCAGGGTACTCCCGGTTTCCTCCCACACTCCAAAGACATGCTGGTAGGTTAATCAGATCCTGTTTAAAAAAAATAAAAATAATTGGTCCTAGTCTATATGTATATATATATATATATATTAGGGTTGTCCCGATACCACTTTTTTAGGACCGAGTACAAGTACCGATACTTTTTTTTCATGTACTCGCCGATACCGAATACCGATACTTTTTTTAAATGTCATGTGACAGTTTTCAAACCACAATACAGACTAAGGATATTTTCTTTAGAATTATGAAGAACTCTAACTCAAGACATTATAAAAGAATAAAAATTAGTAAAAATGAATAAAACATTTTTATTTGCTTGTCACGCAGTAGTAAAAAACTCAAAGAATTTTCATAGAACATGTTGATAAATACAAAAAAAGTATTCTATTTAGGTATCGGGAGCATTTGCGCGAGTACGAGTACTCCCGCAAATACTCGGTATCGGTCCCGATACTAGTATCGGTATCTGGACAACCCTAATATATATATAAATATGTTTTGGGGACCTTGGATTGTAAGGTCAAGAGCGTCGGGATCCTTCGGGGTAAATGACCGCGCTAGATCAAGAGGCAACTCAACTGCAAAGAACTGCGTATAATTTGAGCAGGAATGTAGTGCGGATCCTGTCTGAATCGCATGCGGTTTTCTGCACCGCTCCGGTATGAACTCAGCCTGGGCTCACACAGGAGCGGTGTGGGAAATCCGCATGTGGTTTGGACAAGATGTGAGTTCTAATGTTTTTAATAAACTGTCCACTAGATGGCGCTTTTCCCTTTCTATACACACACCCACAGGAGTGGCGGGAGGGGGGGCGGTGATATGGCATGTGAGTCGAACAGGAGTCACACCATATGACTGCTCACATTGCAATGCGATTTTTTTTAATTTTTGCAGTGCGATTTGAGCCCAATCCGTTTTCGTTTTGGCTCAAATCGCACAGCAAAAGTATTGGTAGTTGGGTTTCAGCGAGTACTTGAGTTACAATTATCAGTACTCTTGCAGTGAAACCTCGGATTTCGAGTAACACGGTTAACGAGCGTTTTGTAATACAAGCATTTTTTTTTGGAAAATCCTGACTTGGTTTGCGAGCGTTGTCTCGCAAAACGAGCGCGATTCAGGCCAAAGCGGTTTGCAGTACCGCATTTGGCCAGAGGTGGGGCGGAAAAAACGCAGTAATACTCGGTTCCTAAGGTTTTCAGAGTTCAGCTGAGCAGTCCCCAAGCCTTTCCAAGTATTTGAGGCTCTCCGGCGCCCCCCCTCCACCTTTGGCCACATGCGGTATTGCATGCCATAGAAGTCAATGCGGAACATATTTTCGTTTCCATTGACTTCTATGGGGAAACTCGCTTTGATATGCGAGTGCTTTGGATTACGAGCATTCTCCTGGAACGGATTATACTCGTAATCCGAGGTCCTGCTGTATTGGGCATTTGTTTCAGCGAGTACTTGAGTTACAAGTATCGGTACTAATAAAAATAAATGTACTTCTGTGCTACTAATATAAAGTGAGTGCTATATATTAAATCTAAGAGGTTGCTGCTCAACACCCAACTGTTAATAGCAGACCAGAGTAAAAAAGAAAAATATGTGAAGGGCTCCCTCTTTTCCAAAAATGCATTTACATGTGATGTAAATGCAAAATAAATAAAATAGAATAGTGACCCCTAGTGGGAGTATTGCATATGACACCAAAAATATATCTATAGATCACAATGAAAATGGCATGTGCAACCAGTGACCTCTAGTGGTTACAAAACTTATTAGATAGCTCTCTATATCTATCTATCTATATCTCTATCTATCTATCTATATATCTCTCTCTCTCTCTCTCTCTCTCTCTCTCTCTCTCTCTCTCTCTCTCTCTCTCTCTCTCTCTCTCTCTCTCTCTCTCTCTCTCTCTCTCTCTCTCTCTCTCTCTCTCTCTCTCTCTCTCTCTCTCTCTCTTTCTCTCTCTCTTTTCTCTTCTCTCTCTCTCTTTTCTCTTCTCTCTCTCTCTCTTCTTTTCTCTCTCTTCTCTCTTCTCTCTCTCTCTCTCTTCTCTCTCTCTCCTGTGAACCAATGCTGTCCACACACACTCCAACGGTGAATGATGACAAGTGAGTTGCACCGATACCAGTTTTTTTTTTTTTTTTTTTTTTTTTTTTAAGAGTACCGATCCTTTTGGTCAAGTACTCGATACCGGGTATGGATACTTTGCGGTACGATTTGTGACACTACAAAATAAATAGGCGCAAATCGCACTGCAAAGAACCCGCATACGATTTGAACAGGAGTGTGGCGCAATACCTGTCCGAATTCGCATGCGGTTTTCTGCACCGCTCCTGTATGAACCCAGGTTTTCCGTAGTGACTTCTCAGCCTGAGTACACACAGGATCGGTGCAGGAAACCACATGCGATTCGGACAAGATGTGAGTTTTAATGTTTAACTGTCCACTAGATGGCGCTTTCCCCTTTCTATTCACACACCTACAGGAGAAGGGGGGGGGGGGATATTGCATGCAATTCAGATCGGAATTTTACCGCATTCCTGTTCAAATCGCATGCGATTTTGTGCATGTGATTTGAGCCTATTCATTTTGTATGGGCTCAAATTGCACCGCAAAGATATTGGTATTTGGTATCGGCGAGCACTTGATCAATAGTATCGGTACTTGTAAAAAAAAAGCGTGTCGGTGCATCTCGGGGTTTAACTGGGTAACCAGTTTATCGGTGTGTACCGATACTTTTGGTCAAGTACTCGCCAGTACCAAGTATGGATACTTTGCGGTAAAGATTTGCGTTTATACAAAATAAATAGGAGCAAGTCACACTGTAAAGCATTGCATGCCATTTAAAGAAGAAGGCAGTGCGATTCCTGTCTGAAACTCATGCAAATCCCCCACCTCTCCTGTGTGTGTGTGTGTGTGTGTGTGTGTAGAAAGGCAAAAGCGCCATCTAGTGGGCAGTTTATTAGAAGTGTTAGAACTCACAATAAAGGAGAACTATAGGCAAACTTTTTCTCATTTTGGATAGAGTAAGGACGTTTTTTTTTTTGCCATCTTTGTCCCATTGAGGAGATTTCCGGTCACTTCCTGTCTTATTGGGTATCCTCCCCCCCCCCCCCCCCCCAAAACCTGTATATTCAGATTTGGATAGACCAGGGCTGTCTATGGAGGACTCTCATTGAATGGAAGCAGCAGGTTATCTTTGCTTAGACGAGTTATGACCTGGTGGTCACCTATATAAGTTCTCTCCATTACTGATCACTCCTTTTGGTATAAACAGAACAAAGGTATTTTACATAGGCGTGCGCACAGGGTGTGCCTGGACACACCCTAATCACCCCCTGATTCCTGGTGCCCCGTCTCCTCCCTGCAGCGCTGCCAGCTTGTCTCCTCACCTGTCCCTCACCTGTCCCACCAGCTGCTGCGGGGGGATGCTTCTGGATGGAGAGCGGGGGGAAGGGGCTGGTAAGTATTTAATTTACCCATTCCTTTTCTGGATGAACACAGTGATTGGTACCGATCGCTCCTCTGTTCATTCCTAACTGAAGCATAGTAAACTATATTTATTTGTGAGACATCAGGGGTCTGTTTAGACCCTTGATATTTCACCAAAGCCTCCCAATGGGGCTTCTAAAAAAAACAAAAAATAAATTAAAAATTATTACAAAACTAAAATTGTAAAAAATATAATAAAAAATAAAATTGTAAAAAATAATAAAAAATAAAATTGTAAAAAATAATAAAAATGAAAAAACTCCTGACAACTTCCACTGCTCTTCTGATATATAAGCATGTGCGTGTGTGCCCTGGGGTGCACACCTTAATGCAATAGGCTGCGCACACCAATGGTATTTTATTTGTGCCGTCAAATCTCCAGTTGTGACTTCAGTCACTTTTGTGGCTTTTCCTGGAAGTCCCCATTTCTGGATAGGAGTGGCCGCTCATCCCTGGAGAACAGAACCCAGCCAGTGCTGAAATATTACCAGCAGGTGGCGCTCAGACACAGGCTCAATGGTAACACAGATGATGACCTCCTGACGGTGGATACAGCCTGATACACTCAGTGATGAATAAAGCTACAATTGCAATAAACGCGTTGTTTGTTTTTTCACTTCCGAATGTGTAGAAATTGTAAATGTTCAGTCGCATGTGGAACTCCAGTGTTTAGGGGATCCAAGGTTTTCTGAAACTTCTTATAATTGTAGGAAAAGATAAATTTTTCCATTACAAGGAACATAAAAAAAAAAATTGTGATTGCAAATTTGGGTAAATTTCATGACCGGGAAATTTTTTGGTGGTTTGGCCCTTTTGGTGGTATTTGATCACCTCTGCGGTTTTAATTTTTTGCGCTAGAAACAAACAAAAAAAAAAAGACAGACTTTCTGCTTTAACCACTTAAGTATTACCCATTAGTGTGTGTGTTCCTCCTATAGAGGTCTATTTTTTGCTCTTCCTGCGCTGGGGATGCGCCTGCGGTAGTTGTGTTTGTATTGCAGGAAGTTTATAAATATAATTGGATGTATATGAGGAAGTTTACTGTTTTCATTGCCTGTCCTGTGGTCACATTACCAGCACGGCATGCCTCAAGGATGTCCTGGTCTGCTCCGCACATGGAGATTGCTGTCCATCAGAAGACGTCTCGGGATTCTGTGGTGGGATCACACAGCCGCGGCGGTGTTGTCCAGATAGTTCTAAGCTGGCCATACACAATACAATCTGATTGTAGAGTCTCCTTTAGATTTACCAAAACTATACGAGAACAAACCTTCACAATTCCTTCAGCTTGTATCCAGCCAGACCCTTGTACATCATAGACACACCTCCTAACTTTCTGAGACCTATTAGAAAAAGTATGTAGGTATAGGACACACCCCCTGCCACACCCCCTTAAAGGAAAAGTCTACAAAAAAATGATTGGTTAAATAAATCCACAAGTGCTTTTTTTTTTTTTTACCACTACTCTTCCTTTATACTGGCTTTTGGTATTTACAAAAGCAGCTATTTAGAAATTGGATGAGAGGTTTAGTCAGGGCTGCTGCCCCCCTCCTGTGCTCCTGTCCTCTCATGTCCCACTGCCCACCTTCTGTGCTTCTGTCTTCTCATGTCCCACTGCCCCCCTTCTGTGCTTCTGTCTTCTCATGTCCCACTGCCCCCCTCCTGTCCTGCTGCCCCCTCCTGTGCTTCTGTCCTCTCATGTCCCACTGCCCCCCTCCTGTCCTGCTGCCCCCCTCCTGTCCTGCTGCCCCCTCCTGTGCTTCTGTCCTCTCATGACCTACTGTCCCCCTCCTGTCCTGCTGCCTCCCTTCTGTGACACTGCCCCCTCCTGTCCTGCTGCCCCCATCTTGTGCCTTTGCCCTCTCATGTCCCACTGCCCCCTCCTGTGCTGTTCTCTCATGACCTACTGTCCCCCTCCTGTCCTGCTGCCTCCCTTCTGTGACACTGCCCCCCCCCTCCTGTGCTTCTGTCCTCTCATGTCCCACTGCCCCCCTCATGTCCTGCTGCCCCCCTCCTGTGCTTATGTCCTCTCATGTCCCACTGCCCCCCTCCTGTCCTGCTGCCCCCATCCTGTGCTTCTGTCTTCTCATGACCTACTGTCCCCCTCCTGTCCTGCTGCCTCCCTTCCGTGACACTGCCCCCTCCTGTCCTGCTGCCCCCATCTTGTGCCTTTGTCCTCTCATGTCCCACTGTCCCCCTCCTGTCCCGCTGCTCCCTCTTGTCCCACAGTCCCCCCTTTTGTCCTACTGCCCCCCTCCTGTCCCACAGCCCCCCTTTTGTCCTACTGACACCCTTTGTTCCACAGCCCCCTTTTTGTCCTACTGCTCCCTCCTGTCCCGCTGCCCCCCTCTTGTCCTACTACTCCCCTCTTGTCCTACTACTCCCCTCTTGTCCTATTACTCCCTCCTGTCCTGTTGCCACCTCCTGTGCTGCTGTCCTCTCATGTCCCTCTGTCCCCCTCCTGTCCTGCTACCCCCCCCCTCTTGTCCTTCTGCACCCTCTTGTCGTGCTGCCACCTCCTGTGCTGTTGTCCTCTCGTTGTATGGTAACGCCCACATTATGAATAGTGGCCCCCATGGGCATTAGATGCTGTATACTAAATTCTGTATGATAATTATTTGGAAACTTCTAAACGTTCAATACAAAAAATATAGAATTCATACAACACCATTGTGCTTTTCTTTTTAAGCTAGTAAAACATAAAAAAAATAAGTATTAAAACCAAAAATTACATTTTTGGGGAATTTCCATCTTTGAATAATACTTCTGTGGGATAATACATAGGTGTCCTTTTATGAAAGTGCGGTAAAATACCGCTTTTCAGTTCTCAGGCATTCTCAGGGGAGATCGTTCTCCTCTGAGTGCCTGTTCATGAAGCTTTGAAGATCGGTTCTCATGTTGAGATGAGGAGCGATCTACAAACGGCTGGAAACTCCTGAGAACGGCTCCTCTCTCTGTAATCTCACGTGATGTAGCGGGATTACAGTACGAGGAAGTGAACAATACAAAAGTTGAACACGAATCAGCGCACATTATACACCACATATTAATAAAATAATAAAGTTACATTCCCACCAAACAATATACATTAACCTAATTATTAAAAAACATTGGGGCAGATTCTCGTAGATCGCCGCATCTCTGCGGCGGCGTAACGTATCTCATTTACGTTACGCCGCCGCAAGTTTTACGGGCAAGTGCTTGATTCACAAAGCACTTGCCTGTAAAGTTGCGGCGGCGTAGCGTAAATCCCCCGGCGCAAGCCCGCCTAATTTAAATTCGGCTGGTAGGGGGCGTATAGCATTTAAATTAGGCGCGTTCCCGCGCCGAACCTAATGCGCATGCGCCGTCCCTAAAATTTCCCGACGTGCATTGCGCTAAATGACGTCGCAAGGACGTCATTGGTTTCGACGTGAACGTAAATGACGTCCAGCCCTATTCACGGATGACTTACGCAAACGACGTAAATTTTTAAATTTCAACGCGGGAACGACAGCCATACTTAACATTGGTTGCCCCTCATATAGCAGGGGCAACTTTACGCGTCGCAAATCTAACGTAAACGTCGTAACTTCACTGCGGCGGCCGCGCGTACGTTCGGGAATTCGCGTATTTTGCTAATTTGCATACCCGACGGGGAAAACGACGGAGACGACACCTAGCGGCGAAAAAAAAAATTGCATTTAAGATCCGACAGCTTAAGAGCCTTACGCCTGTCGGATCTAATGGTTATCTATGCGTAACTGATTCTAAGAATCAGTCGCATAGATGCGACGGCCCAGATTAGGACTTACGACGGCGCACATTGCGTTGCGCCGTCGTAAGCCCTTTGAGAATCTGGGCCATTGGTTTTATCAATATTTAAAGCTCATACATGTGCCTATTTAAATGTGAATGGTGTATAGTAAATGAATGAAATCCACATATCTAATGCAGCTATAAACCAGTCATATAAATGAAAAATACATTTATAATCATTAAATGTTTTTTTTTAAAAATAAAGTATACAAATATAAACCCGTAAAACTGTAATAGAACAGTCCATAGGTAAAACCATATTCTAGGGTTTACAATTTTTTTGTTACTAATAAATTAGAAATGATATAAAAATGACTTTAATAATTGCATTTTAATGCATGTAGAATTTATATATATATATATATATATATATATATATATATATATATATATATATATATATATATATATATATATATATATATATATATATATATATATATATATATATATATATATTAATCTATCTATCTATATGTGTGTGTGTGTGTGAGCTTATTTTTATACGTATATATATATATATATATATATATATATATATATATAGATATAGATATTTACGTATACAAATAAACACACACACACACATATATCTCACTTTCATAAAAGGACACCAGGGTCATTTATGAGTTCTGGACTTGGTGCTCGTGCTGTCATTATATTTTATGTCCACTAGATGGCAACCAAAGCACATTTCATTTTCTCCCCCTTCAATTGAACATTCCAGGAGAAGGATCTGGGTGTTTATAGCTCTTCTTAATGAAAGAAAAACAAAACAAAAAAAAGTCCATTGTTTGAAATGATTCTGTTTTTACAGCTGTATATCTGTTAGTGAAAAGCCCGCTAAGCCTCTGGCTGTAAAAAAAAAAAAAAAAATCTATTTTGTGATCAGAGGTTGCAGACTGGATGGGCAGCTTCATTATTCTTCAGCTTCATTATTCTTCAAGAGATCATAAAACAATAAAAGTATATGTAAAAAAAAAAACAATGAATAACCCGACGTTCACATCTCTGCGTGTGGCTGCGGGAATCGCAAAAATTCCCGCACCTGCAACCACCACCGGCAGTGAAAACGCAATGCTACCATTTATTCTGAATGAAACCCCAATGCATGTAAAATCGCAGTGCATGTGCGGGAACCGCAGGGAAATCGCATGGTTAATAAACCCAAATTTCTTGGAAATACATAAATAAATAAAATAAATAACATTCAATGCATAAAAAAAAAAATCATCAAATGATAAGCAAAAAAAGATCAGAAGATCCAATCACTATAGTCCTATGTAATTAAAAATGGTTCAGCGCAAAGTCTCAGAATTCTGACTTTTAATCTCAGAATTATGATTTCGAAATTCAGAATTCTGTTGATTTTTTATTTTTATTTACAATTGTGACTTTCAGTCTCAGTTTGAAAGTCAGAATTATGACTTTGAAGCTCAGAATTATGACTTTTAATCTCAGAATTATGATTTTTAATCTCAGAATTATGACTTTGAAACTCAGAATTATGACTTTTAATCTCAGCATTATGACTTTGAAGCTCAGATTTTTGACTTTAACTCTCAGAATTATAATTTTTAATCTCAGAATTATGACTTTTAATCTCAGAATTCTGACTTTGAAGCTCAGATTTTTGACTTTAACTCTCAGAATTATAATTTTTAATCTCAGAATTATGACTTTGAAGCTCAGAATTATGACTTTTAATCTCAGAATTATGACTTTGAAGCTCAGAATTATGACTTTTAATCTCAGAATTATGACTTTGAAGCTCAGAATTATGACTTTGAATCTCAGAATTATGATTTTTAATCTCAGAATTATGACTTTGAATCTCAGAATTATGATTTTTAATCTCAGAATTATGACTTTGAAACTCAGAATTATGATTTTTAATCTCAGAATTCTGTTGATTTTTTTTAAATTTACAATTCCGACTTTCAAACTCAGAATTTTGTATAAAAAATTAAACTGAATTCTGTAAAGAAAAAAATAATAATATTTTTTCAAACTCATAATTCTGTAAATTCTGTTTTTATTTTTATGATGGCCCCAGGGCTCTTCCATAGGAAAAATTCACGTGCCGATATAATCCAGCAATCTCCTGCACCACACGTCACATTCTGCTTATCCCGATCGTCAGATCTCAAAGAAGGAGGTCTGGCTGAGCTTTGGGAAAGATCCCACATGGATGGGTGGATAATGACTGAAAAGTATAGTGAATAACATTAGCGATCTTGTTACAATGACATCTGAAAGTGGGTGGGGATATATTAGACGGCAAGTAAACATGTTGTCCCTGAAGTTGAAAGCAGAGAAAATGGGCAGGTGCAAGGATTTGAGTGACTTTGATAAGGGCCAAATTGCACTGGCTAGACGACTGGTTCAGAGAAACTCCAAACCTGCAGATGTTCTCCGGTCTGCGGTGCCAAAAGTGATCCAAGAAATGAAAACCAATGAATCAGCAACAGGGTGATGGGCGGCCAAAGGCTCATTGATGGAGATGGGGAGGGAAGGCTGACCCTTGTAGTCCAATCCAATAGAAGAGCTACTGGAGCCCAAATTGCTGAAAAAACTAATGCTGGTTCTGATAGAAAGGTGTCAGAACACACAGAGCGTTGCAGTTTGTGGTGTATGGGGCGGATAGCCGCAGACCAGTCAGGGTGTCCATGCTGACCCGTGGCCACAGCCAGGAGTGCCTACAATAGTCACGTGAGCATCAGAACTGGACCACGGAGCAAAAGAAGAAGGCGGCCCGGTCTGATAAATTAAAGAATAGTTTGCAGAACACAACGAGTTTGAGGTGTTAACTTGGCCTCCAATTTCCCTAGATCTCAGTCCAATCGAGCATCTGTGGGATGTGCTAGAAAATCAAGTCCAATCCACGGCGCGGCTCCACCTCGCAACTTACAGGACCCATAGGATCTGCTACTGACAGCTTGGTGCCGGATACCACAGCGTGCCTTCACAGGTCTAGTGGAGTCCATGCCTTGACAGGTTATGGTGGGGGGTCATAATGTTATGGCTGATTGTTGAGTATATCGTCTGTTTGTCTAGCAGTGGCAGCTGGTGCTCAAAAATTTTTGGGGGGCACAAACAAACTGAAAAATTCTGAAACAGAAAAATCAATTGCAGCCAACGTGCCCATCATACGCAGCCAGCTGTGCCCATCATACGCAGCCAGCTGTGCCCATCATACGCAGCCAGCTGTGCCCATCATACTCAGCCAGCTGTGCCCATCATACTCAGCCAACTGTGCCCATCATACGCAGCCAACTGTGCCCATCATACGCAGCCAACTGTGCCCATCATATGCAGCCATTGTTCCCAGCAAATGCAGCCAACTGTGCCCATTATATGCAGCCACTGTGCCCATCATATGTAGCCACTGTGCCCATCATTTGCAGCCACTGTGCCCATCGTATGCAGCCAACTGTGCCCATAATATGCAACCAACGTGCCCATCATATGCAGCGACTGTGCCCATCATATGCAGCCAACTGTGCCCAGAAAATGCAGCGACTGTGCCCATCATATGCAGCCAATGTGCCCAGCAAATGCAGCGACTGCGCCCATCATATGCAACCAACTGTACACATCATATGCAGCCACTGTACACATCATATGCAGCCACTGTACACATCATATGCAGCCACTGTGCCCATTATATACAGCAAACATGCCTATTATATACAGCCAATGTGCCCAGCAAATGCAGTGACTGTGCCCATCATATGCAGCCAACTGTGCCCATAATACGTCAGTATGGGTGTTTGCAAGCTCATCATTTATGAGGGTGTCCAAGTCTTGCACTGACTCAGCAATGATATAATGCAGATAAATCAGGAGACCGACCTCCACAGGAGTTCTGCACTGACTGCCTGCTTGTTCCACGTCGGTGCCTCTGATAGTGCTGCTGTAGGCAGAGAGCCAGGCGATTAGCATTCTCAGGAAGGCAGTGATGATGGATGACATGGTTTCTCTCGGTTTCCTTTAACTCTGGAAGTGATTGTAAGTGTATGTGATGGTGACACGACCTGTCATTCCCCCACATCGATGTCACGGGGGGATTGAAGGGGGCTGGGATGGGGGGGGCTCATTGGAGGCATTGAAGGCCTTTTCCTGTCCCTGGCTTCCCCCGTCCAATGTCATCCTGCCAGGGACTGCAGATTGAATCTCTTATCAGAGCTCCCAGCTTCATTCTCAGCTTCCCCCGGATCTGCAGGCCCAGACCACCGCTAATCATCAGAAGAGCAGACCCTGGAGGAAACCGTGACCCCAAAAGTACTTCTCACCCCATCCCCCCACCGCTATACCGAGGGTGATAATTCCCCACCATCCCTACAGAACACTCCACACTCCGCTCCAAAAAGAGGGTGATCATCTCCCCCATTCCTACAGATACCCCCCCACCCCCCCTTCTTCAAGTCAAACCCTTTAGCGGCGCACATTTTTTTATTTATAGTATAAACTATGGCCCAGATTCACAGAGAGGTGGGCGCACATTACGCCGCTGTAACGCAAACGCTGTATGCCACGCCGACGCAGCGCAGAGAGGCAAGCATGGAATTCAGGAAGCCAGTGCTCCCAACGTTGCACCAGCGTGGCGTGGGTTTCGAAGGCGCAGGCCGGCATAGGTGGAAGTGGGCGTGACCCATGCAAATGATGGGCTGAGCGCCAGACAAGTACGTATAAGGAACTGCGCATGCGCCGTGACGTGGACGCATCCACCCGCGCATGCTCACAACCACGTTGGAACAACTGCCTAAGATACGCCGGATCACTGCGTACGCCATGAACGTAACCTACGCCCAGCCAGACACACGTCCTTGGGGCACTATTTCTCCCACTGACACCAACGATAGGGCAATAATTCCTGCACTGACATCAAACGTGGGGCACAATTCTTTCCTCTGATGTCAATGATGGGATATAAGTCCTTCCACTGACACCAATGATGGGGCACTATTCCTTCTACTGACACCAATGACACCAGTGATGGTGACCTATTCTTTCCACTGATGTCAGTGATGGGGTACTAGTCCTCATACTGACACCGAGGATGGGGCACTATTGCTCCCACGGACATCAATTGATGGGGCACTATTCTTCTTACTGACACCCAGGGCCGCCATCAGGGGGGTACAGGCAGTACACCTGTAAGGGGCCCGGAGCTTCCCAGGGGCCCGGAGGCCCACAGGGCCCCAGATGGCAACCCCTCTTTTTTTATTTATTTTTTATAAAAAATATATATATATTTTAATATATTTTTATTTTATTTTTTATTAAAGTGAAATATTCTTTTTATTGAACGGCCCAGAGGTCCCCAGGGCCCCGGATGGCTACCCTCCCCCGCTTCTCAATTTGCGGCAGGCAAACCCCCCCCCCCCCCCGTTTTTTTATTTTAGGCCCCATAATTCCTGATGGCGGCCCAATAGTCAGTGTCCAGGCAGGCAACCTCAATCTAACCTCTCGCCCCTTGAACCCAATGTGACCATTATTATTCGTACGATCAATACCAGCCCTGATATCCCACTAATAATTGAATGAGAAAATATATAATAATTCTGAGCTCAGACATCTGGACACGCTGACCTCCGTATAACGCAAACAGACATTAGGCACCCCGCCGGCTCGTCTCATTCCAGGCGTTCTGTGCGTCTTGATCACCGGGATGACTCAAACCTCCATGAATAGAAGTTCTATGGCCTGGCCTGGACTCTGACAACAGGTCCCATACCGCCTGGCATGTGGTGGCTCTCCGAACAAACCGCCGCATTCAGCCAATCGGTGACTCAGAGTAACGTGTATATGAGGGCGCCTCGTATAGTCCGCGGTGACCCCCTCCATGCTCCTCGAGCCGCGCTGACTACACCTCCATGGAGTTTGTATTGGGGAGGTGTAGGATTGCCGGGCCTTGATCTTTATTGGCCCTGACCACAACCGTCTGGCTGCTTTGTGATGGCGGCAATAAGTCAACAAATTGTAAAATTGGGTATCACATTTCTGTTCCCTGCAGACCACTGAGAGTTCATTGAACCCGTCCAAATGGGGGTCACAGGAGAGCGTCCCATGGTGGTCCTCCAAGAGACTCTTCACCCAATAAATGCCCATTGTGTGACCAGATCAGAGGCATTTCTATTGGCTACCGCAATGCTGAGCAATATATACAGGGCAGGGTGTGACCAGCGATGCGTCACATTTGTTCCTCAAACTGAACTTTGGGCAAAGAGTAAATTTACTGACAGTTTGTAAAAATCTGTGATTTATTGCAACTGTCTGTAAATATCAGAGGCTGATCATTTGTCATGCAGTGCTGAGTTTTTAAGTCTGAAACAAGCAAATTACCATTTTAGGGGAATTGTCAGTGTTTCTATATTGTTTTTATACTGTTAATATCCGTTGTCTTAGTTTTTAATAAGATATCTGTCACTTTTTCAGGTTGCCAGTAAAAAATATGCTCTGCCAGTAAATTTTACATTGTCAGCAAATTTTTGTCAGTAAAAAATGCTGCGTGAGGAATCAATAAATAAATATATATATATATATATATATATATATATATATATATATATATATATATATATATATATATATATATATCTAAGCTCAGAGTCCCTCTACAGTTCCTACAATTAGAGTGTAAGCTCTTCTTCCTTACTTGCTGATGTCTATGGGCCAGATTCACATAGAACTGCGGCGGCGTAACGTATCGTAGATACGTTACACCGCCGCAAGTTTTCATCTCAAGTGCCTGATTCACAAAGCACTTGCGATGAAAACTACGCTGGCAGCCTCCGGCGCAAGGCGGGCCAATTCAAATGGGCGTGTGCCATTTAAATTAGGCACGCTCCCACTGCGCAATGCTCAGTTTCGCAATTCCCGTTGTGCTTTGCGCGCCGTGACGTAATTTTTTCGAACGGCGACGCACGTAGCGTACTTTCGTATTCCCGGACGGCTTACGCAAACGACGTTAAATTTTAAATTTCGACGCGGGAACGACGGTCATACTTTAAACAGCAATACGATTGCTGAGTAAAGTTAGGGCAGGTCAAACAACGAATAACTTTGCGACGGGAAACTAGACTAGCAGCGACGTAGCGAACGCGAAAATCCGTCTGGAATCGCCGTTACTCCTAATTTGCATACCCGACGCTGGTTTACGACGCAAACTCCCCCCAGCGGCGGCCGTGGTATTGCATCCTAAGATCCGACAGTGTAAAACAATTACACCTGTCGGATCTTAGGGATATCTATGCGTAACTGATTCTATGAATCAGTCGCATAGATAGAAACAGAGATACGCCGTCGTATCTCTTTGGTGAATCTGGCCCTAAGTTCAGAGTCCCTCAACAGTTGCAACAATTAGAGTGCAAACTCTTCTTCCTTGCTGATATCTAAGTTCAGAGTCCCTCTATAGTCCCTACAATTAGAGTGCAAGCTCTTCTTCCTTACTTGTTGATATCTAAGCTCATAGGCCCAGATTCACAGAAAGCAAGGCACACATTTACGCCGCCGTAGAGTAAACACTATACGCTACGCCAAGGCAACGAAGAGAGGCGCAAACATTGCATACGCTGCGCCAGCGTGGGTTTCGAAAGGCGTACGCCGGCGTAGGTGGAAGTGGGCGCGAGCCCATGCAAATGATGGGCCGAGCGCCAGACAGGTACGTATTTATAAACTGGGCATGCGCCGTGACGTGGACGCACCCCTATGCGTCTGCTCACAACCACGCCGGCAAAACTGCCTAAGCTACGCCGGATCACGGCGTACGCCGTGAACATAACGTACGCCCAGCCAGACACACGTCCAACGCACAATACGCTGGCTTGTGTTCCCTGGTGCAGACCTGTTGCCGGGTTGCACCTCCTTTGTGGGGAATAACTTTACGCCGGACGTACAACTTACACGCATCTCGCGTAGCATGCGCTGGGCACACGCACGTTCGTGAATCGCCGTATTTCCCTCATTTGCATGTTTGAATGCCTAATCAATGGGAGTGGCATCATGCTCCCAGACTAAATGTGCGCCCACCCTACGCCGGCGTAAGCAAGATACGTCAGCGGGGTGTAGCCTGTTTTTAGGCGCATATTAGTTTGTGGGTCTGGTGCACCGTGCACAGATACGACGGCGCACATTTGCACTTACGTCGGTGTAACTTGTTATACGTCGGCGTAAGTGCTTTGTGAATCTGGGCCATAGTCTCTCTACAGTTCCTACAATTAGAGTGCAATCTCCTATTCCTTACTTGCTGATATTTAAGTTCAGAGTCTCTCTACAGTCCTTACAATTAGAGTGCTAGCTCTTTTTCTTTACTTGCTGATGTCTAATTGTAGGGACTGTAGATGGACTCCGAACATAGATATCAGCAAGTAAGAAAGAAGAGCTTACACTCTAATTGTAGGGACTGTAGAGGGACTTTGAACTTAGAGTGCAAGCTCTTCTTCCTTACGTGTTGTTATCTAAGTTGAGAGTCCTTCTACAGTCCCTACATATAGAGTGCAAGCTCCTCTTCCTTACTTACTGATATTATCAGAGTCCCTCTACAGTCCCTACATATAGAGTGCAAGCTCTTCTTCTTTACTTGTTGGTATCTAAACTCAAAGTCTCTCTACAGTTCCTACAATTAGAGTGCAAGCTCTTCTTCCTTACTTGCTGATATCTAAGCTCGGAAACCCTGTACAGTCTCTTCAATTAGAGTGTAAGCTCTTCTTCCTTACTTGCTGATGTCTAAGTTCAGAGTCCCTCTACAGTCCCTACAATTCGAGTGCAAGCTCTTCTTTCTTACTTGCTGATATCTAAGCTCAGGGTCTCTCTACAGTTCCTACAATTAGAGTGCAAGCTCTTCTTCCTTACTTGCTGATATCTAAGCTCGGAGTCCCTCTACAGTTCCTACAATTAGAGTGCAAGCTCTGCTTCCTTACTTGCTGATGTCTAAGTTCAGAGTCCCTCTACAGTTCCTACAATTAGAGTGCAAGCTCTTCTTCCTTTCTTGCTTATATCTAAGCTCAGAGTCTCTCTACAGTTCTGATAATTAGAGTGCAAACTCTTCTTCCTTACTTGATGATATCTACGTTTAGAGTCCCTCTACAGTTCCTACAATTAGACATCAGCATGTAAGAAAGAAGAGCTTACACTCTAAGTTCAGAGTCCCTCTATAGGTGCAACAATTAGAGTGTAAGCTCTTCTTCCTTACTTCCTTCTATCTAAGCTCAGAGTCTCTCTACAGTTCCTACAATTAAAGTGCAAGCTCTTCTTCCTTACTTGCTTATATCTAAGCTCAGGGTCACTCTACAGTTCTGATAATTAGAGTGCAAACTCTTCTTCCTTACTTGATGATATCTACGTTTAGAGTCCCTCTACAGTTCCTACAATTAGACATCAGCATGTAAGAAAGAAGAGCTTACACTCTAAGTTCAGAGTCCCTCTATAGGTGCAACAATTAGAGTGTAAGCTCTTCTTCCTTACTTGCTGATGTCTAAGTTCAGTGTCCCTGTACAGTTCCTACAATTAGAGTGCAAGCTCTTCTTCCTTGCTTGCTGATACCTATGTTCAGAATCCCCCTACAGTCCCTACAATTGGAGTGCAAGCTCTTCTTCCTTTCTTGCCCCCTCCCCATCAGAACTCTAAAAAAGGGCGACCAAATTGTTTTTCACACATTGCTCATTCCTCTAATCCTTGTCCCTGGTGCAATTCAGAGCTCGCTTCCCTTTCTGGGTCCTCAGAGACCCTTTCTATCGCTCAGAAGTGACCCCAATTACTGCCAAGAGTCCCAACAGTCCTACGAGGGATGTGAGACGCAGGAAAAACAAATTGTCACTAATTCTCCACCTTTACAAGGGAAGGGGGGGGGGGGGAGACCCCTCAGATGGAGAAGCAGGATGTGGCATTAAGTGTGATAATGAGTCATTTCCTCCTCCACCGTCCGCGTTCCTGAGGGATGCCAGTCTGGTTTAATAATCGCTGCCACTTAAGCGCGCTTTTCTTTACCAGATCCTGATAAGCGCCTGATAGAGGCTCTGCTTTCCTCAATTCATTCAGTGTGGAAACTTCTCCTGGATGGGAAAATAAGGCAGTCCTTACCTGGATACAAGAGTGTCAGAGTCATACAGGGGGGGGGGGGGGGGGGGGGGGTTAGTGGTGTGCCACTATTGGCTCCTGTCTAAATTGGCCCTAGTATGCGTATGTATGAATGTGAGTGGGACCTTAGACTGTAAGCTCTTTGAGGGCAGGGACTGACCAGCTACCCCCACACTGGTACTGCTAGCCCACCCCTCCATCCTTCCGCCACCCCATAATGGTACTGCTAGCCCACAACCCCATCCTTCAGCCACCCCATAATGGTACTGCTAGCCCACCCCTCCATCCTCCAGCTACCCCCACACTGGTACTGCTAGCCCACCCCCCCATCCACCAGCCACCCCATAATGGTACTGCTAGCCCACCCCCCATCCTTCAGCCACCCCATAATGGTACTGCTAGCCCACCCCCCATCCTTCAGCCACCCCATAATGGTAATGCTAGCCCACCCCCCCCCCCCATCCTCCAGCCACCCCATGATGGTACTGCTGCCTCCCCCCCCCATCCTCCAGCCACCCCATGATGGTACTGCTGCCTCCCCCCCCCCATCCTTCAGCCACCCCATAATGGTACTGCTAGCCCACCCCTCCATCCTTCAGCCACCCCATAATGGTACTGCTAGCCCACCCCTCCATCCTCCAGCCACCCCATAATGGTACTGCTAGCCCATCCCCCCATCCTTCAGCCACCCCATAATGGTACTGCTAGCCCACCCCCCCATCCTCCAGCCACCCCATAATGGTACTGCTAGCCCACCCCTCCATCCTCCAGCCACCCCATAATGGTACTGCTAGCCCACCCCCCCCCCCATCCTCCAGCCACCCCATGATGGTACTGCTGCATCCCCCCCCCATCCTCCAGCCACCCCATAATGGTACTGCTGCCTCCCCCCCCCCCATCCTCCAGCCACCCCATGATGGTACTGCTGCCTCCCCCCCCATCCTTCAGCCACCCCATAATGGTACTGCTAGCCCACCCCTCCATCCTTCAGCCACCCCATAATGGTACTGCTAGCCCCCCCCCCCCCCCATCCTTCAGCCACCCCATAATGGTACTGCTAGCCCACCCCTCCATCCTCCAGCCACCCCATAATGGTACTGCTAGCCCATCCCCCCATCCTTCAGCCACCCCATAATGGTACTGCTAGCCCACCCCCCATCCTTCAGCCACCCCATAATGGTACTGCTAGCCCACCCCCCCCCATCCTCCAGCCACCCCATGATGGTACTGCTAGCCCCCCCCCCCCATCCTCCAGCCACCCCATGATGGTACTGCTGCCCCCCCCCCATCCTCCAGCCACCCCATAATGGTACTGCTAGCCCACCCCTCCATCCTCCAGCCACCCCATAATGGTACTGCTAGCCCATCCCCCCATCCTTCAGCCACCCCATAATGGTACTGCTAGCCCATCCCCCATCCTTCAGCCACCCCATAATGGTACTGCTAGCCCATCCCCCCATCCTTCAGCCACCCCATAATGGTACTGCTAGCCCACCCCCCATCCTTCAGCCACCCCATAATGGTACTGCTAGCCCACCCCCCATCCTTCAGCCACCCCATAATGGTACTGCTAGCCCACCCCCCCATCCTCCAGCCACCCCATAATGGTACTGCTAGCCCACCCCCCATCCTTCAGCCACCCCATAATGGTACTGCTAGCCCCCCCCATCCTTCAGCCACCCCATAATGGTACTGCTAGCCCACCCCCCCCATCCTCCAGCCACCCCATAATGGTACTGCTGCCCCCCCCCCCCCCCATCCTCCAGCCACCCCATGATGGTACTGCTGCCTCCCCCCCCCATCCTCCAGCCACCCCATGATGGTACTGATGTACCCACCCATCCTCCTGCTGACCCATGCTGGTACTGCTAGCCCACCCTCCATCCTTTAGCCACCCCATACTGGTACTTCTAGCCCATCTAGGTTAGTGCAGTGGTCAGGTAGGTCAGTGTAGGAATCAGGTAGGTCAGTCTAGTGGTCAGTGTAGGAATCAGGTAGGTTAGTGCAGTGGTCAGGTAGGTCAGTGTGGGAATCAGGTTGGTCAGTACTACTGTACTAATGGAAGGGAGTTCTAAAAGTCTGGTAGGAGGGTGGAAATTTCTTGACTTGTCCCAAGCGCTGACAACACGCTACATCACTGACTGAATATATAACTGGAGGAAAATATGAGTATAAAATTGTTTACCATTTGCCCAAAAAAAAAATGTCCCCCCTGAGCGCCCACCCTACCACAGCCCCCCGACTCCCCGATTTCCTGTCTCCCATTGTAGCTGCATCCTGCTCTGTCCCCACATCCTCTCCACATCTTATTGCAGCTTCCAGCCCTCGACTTCCTCCGCTACTTCCTCATTTCACAACAAGATCCAAACCCCCGGGGGGGGGGCATGTATGTGAGCGCTGAGACCGAATGTAAAGTAGGGGGGGGCATGTATGTGACGCTGAGAACGAATGTAAAGTAGGGGGGGCATGTATGTGACGCTGAGACCGAATGTAAAGTAGGGGGGGCATGTATGTGACGCTGAGACCGAATGTAAAGTAGGGGGGGGCATATATGTGACGCTGAGAACGAATGTAAAGTAGGGGGGGGGCATGTATGTGACGCTGAGACCGAATGTAAAGTAGGGGGGGGCATGTATGTGACGCTGAGAACGAATGTAAAGTAGGGGGGGGCATGTATGTGACGCTGAGACCGAATGTAAAGTAGGGGGGGGGCATGTATGTGACGCTGAGACCGAATGTAAAGTAGGGGGGGGCATGTATGTGACGCTGAGACCGAATGTAAAGTAGGGGGGGGGGGCATGTATGTGACGCTGAGACCGAATGTAAAGTAGAGGGGGGGGGGCATGTATGTGACGCTGAGACCGAATGTAAAGTAGGGGGGGCATGTATGTGACGCTGAGACCGAATGTAAAGTAGGGGGGGGCATGTATGTGAGCGCTGAGACCGAATGTAAAGTAGGGGGGGGGGCATGTATGTGACGCTGAGACCGAATGTAAAGTAGGGGGGGGCATGTATGTGACGCTGAGACCGAATGTAAAGTAGGGGGGGGCATGTATGTGACGCTGAGACCGAATGTAAAGTAGGGGGGGGCATGTATGTGACGCTGAGAACGAATGTAAAGTAGGGGGGGGCATGTATGTGACGCTGAGACCGAATGTAAAGTAGGGGGGGGGGGCATGTATGTGACGCTGAGACCGAATGTAAAGTAGAGGGGGGGGGCATGTATGTGACGCTGAGACCGAATGTAAAGTAGGGGGGGCATGTATGTGACGCTGAGACCGAATGTAAAGTAGGGGGGGGGCATGTATGTGAGCGCTGAGACCGAATGTAAAGTAGGGGGGGGGGGCATGTATGTGACGCTGAGACCGAATGTAAAGTAGATGTAAACCTGATTATTAGATTCTTCGATTACCTCCAACAGCTAGAAGTCATTTTCAATGTTGTTATATCTGCAGTTTACAAACAATCCCTGGTGCAGGGCCGGGACTAGGGGTGGGCAGGAGGGGAAGCTGCCATGGGCACTGTGGTATCAGGTAGGGGGAGGGGGCACCACAAGGGGCACTTTACAGGGCACAGCGGCGACGAAGGGCACAGTCAGTGACATCAATGGGCACAGTGGGGACAATTGGCACAGTGGGGACGAAGGGCACAGTCAGTGACATCAATGGGCACAGTGGTGACAATTAAAGGGCACAGTGACATCAACAGTGGTGACAATAGGCACAGTGGGGACAATTAAAGGGCACAGTGGTGACAATTGATGGCACAGTGGCTGCGTTTGATGGCATGGCACAGTGGTGACAATTGATGGGCACAGTGAGGCTGCATTTGATGGGCACAGTGAGGCTGCAATTTTTTTTTCGTTTGCGCCCCCAAAAAATGTTGAGCACCAGCCGCCACTGGCTTAGAGGATAAGCATGCAAATTAGTGATCAATTTTATGTTTTGTTTTTTGGGGGGAGGGGGGGCAATGCGTGTAGCAATGAGGACAAAGGGAAATTTCTGGACGGCCGCACTCCAAAAAATATTTGCCTTTAATAATAAAGTAGGATCAAAAGATACACGTCACAGCAGACTGGAAAAATAACTGACGCGTTTCACACTATTACTTAGTGCTTAATCATGATCAAGCACTAAGTAATAGTGTGAAACGCGTCAGTTATTTTTTCGGACTGCTGTGACATGTATTTTTTGATCCTACTTTATTATTAAAGGCAAACATTTTTTGGAGTGCGGCCGTCCAGAAATGTCCTTTTATCCCCATAGTTTCTGACAGGAAGGAGAGGAGGGAAGCCAACAGCACTGTGTGAGTGTGGGGGGGGGGGCACACAGGGGGGTCTGTGCAGCAGGGGGAAACGTATGGTGCACAGGGAGGGTTGGGGGCTGGGCATTACTGGAACTGATCCCTTGTGTGGCGCTCTCTGCAGCAGCCAAAAGCCGGCGGGAGGGAGAGGAGAAGAAGCCGGGAGGAGGGTGTGAGGAGAAGAAGCCGGCGGGAGGGAGAGGAGAAGGAGCTGGAGGGAGAGGAGAAGGAGCCGGCGGGAGGGAGAGGAGAAGAAGCCGGCGGGAGGGAGAGGAGAAGAAGCCGGCGGGAGGGAGAGGAGAAGAAGACGGCGGGAGGGAGAGGAGAAGAATCCGGCGGGAGGGAGAGGAGAAGAAGCCGGCGGGAGGGAGAGGAGAAGAATCCGGCGGGAGGGAGAGGAGAAGAATCCGGCGGGAGGGAGAGGAGAAGAATCCGGCGGGAGGGAGAGGAGAAGAAGCCGGCGGGAGGGAGAGGAGAAGAAGCCGGCGGGAGGGAGAGAAGAAGAAGACGGCGGGAGGGAGAGAAGAAGAAGCCGGCGGGAGGGAGAGGAGAAGAAGACGGCGGGAGGGAGAGGAGAAGAAGCCGGCGGGAGGGAGAGGAGAAGAAGACGGCGGGAGGGAGAGGAGAAGAAGACGGCGGGAGGGAGAGGAGAAGAATCCGGCGGGAGGGAGAGGAGAAGAAGCCGGCGGGAGGGAGAGGAGAAGAATCCGGCGGGAGGGAGAGGAGAAGAAGCCGGCGGGAGGGAGAGGAGAAGAAGACGGCGGGAGGGAGAGGAGAAGAAGCCGGCGGGAGGGAGAGGAGAAGAAGCCGGCGGGAGGGAGAGAAGAAGAAGCCGAAGGGAGGGAGAGGAGAAGAAGCCGGCGGGAGGGAGAGGAGAAGAAGACGGCGGGAGGGAGAGGAGAAGAAGCCGGCGGGAGGGAGAGGAGAAGAATCCGGCGGGAGGGAGAGGAGAAGAATCCGGCGGGAGGGAGAGGAGAAGAAGCCGGCGGGAGGGAGAGGAGAAGAAGCCGGCGGGAGGGAGAGGAGAAGAAGCCGGCGGGAGGGAGAGGAGAAGAATCCGGCGGGAGGGAGAGGAGAAGAATCCAGCGGGAGGGAGAGGAGAAGAAGCCGGCGGGAGGGAGAGGAGAAGAAGCCGGTGGGAGGGAGAGGAGAAGAAGCCGGCTTTCAGCTGATGCAGAGAGAGCAATACAGGGGATCAGTTCCAGTAATTGCCCCCGTGCCGCGCCGATCACCATGCCACATCTGATTAACCCTGCTGCCCGGGCCCCATACTGGAGGACTGGTGTCACCCCCTTATCCACAATCCTGATGGGCAGTGCATGTTACAGCAACACAAAAAATGTAAATGGGCCCCTAATGTGCGCCCGATGATACCGCAAAATGCTGCGAAAATTAGCAGAAATCGCACTCTTTTGTTGCCAGCGTGGGAGGGACGTCTCTGGGATTCTCTGACGCTCGCCGACTATTTTCATTAGATAAAGGCGCAAAGGAGACGACCCGCGCCCGGCGTCTTATCAGGAGTCGGTCCCCTCACATGCTGAACGTTCTTCTCTGCGCTTCAAAGAAAAATGATGTATTCAGAATTTCCACCAGACGCTTCTTGGACTTCACCCAAAAAGATATCAGCGGGCGACATTTCCCCTCCCCCCCCCCCCCCCCAGTGCAAGAACTCTCCTCTCCTGAAATGCTCTGCACTGCTGGAGGACTCTGCTCCTTCCTCTATAACTCTCCTCTCCTGAAATACTCTGCTCTGCTGGAGGACTCTGCTCCTTCCTCTATAGAATGTCTGGCAGTTGAGGGTTTCGCGGTATTCTGAGGTCAGGTTGTCTTTAAGGAATTCCTGATGGATGGGAAGTCGCGGAAAACAGGAATCGGAGTTCCTCGGTCAGCGTGCCGGAGGAGGCGGCTTCCTTCCTGACATTGCTGAGCAGCTCTGAGCCCCCCCCCCATTATCAGGGAGCTTTGTGTGCGGCCCCCCCCCATTATCAGGGAGCTTTGTGCGCCCCCCCCCCCATTATCAGGGAGCTTTGTGTGCGCCCCCCCCCCCATTATCAGGGAGCTTTGTGCGCCCCCCCCCCCCATTATCAGGGAGCTTTGTGTGCCCCCCCCCCATTATCAGGGAGCTTTGTGCGCCCCCCCCCCATTATCAGGGAGCTTTGTGTGCCCCCCCCCCCCCATTATTAGGGAGCTCTTTGTGTGCGCCCCCCCGACACCTCGGTGACCACCGCAGACAATGGGGGCGGAAACTCTGGAACTGACTTCAGGTGCCCAGGCCAATGTTCAGCTTTCAGCCCCATCACACTTTGAATGACGATTGCACAGTCCTGCAACACTGTACACTTTTTTTAAGCATTCCCCCCCCCCCAGATACAAATACCCCCCAGATACAAATACCCCCCAAATACAAATAACCCCCCCAGATACAAATACCCCCCAGATACAAATACCCCCCAAATACAAATACCCCCCCAGATACAAATAACCCCCCCAGATACAAATACCCCCCAGATACAAATACCCCCCAAATACAAATACCCCCCAGATACAAATACCCCCCAAATTACCCCTTTTTTAAAAGTAGACAGTCCAAGGTGTTTAGTAAGAGGCACGGCGAGTTTTTTGAAGTTGTACATTTTTGTCACATTTGATTGGCGCTGCATTGATGGGCGCTGGTGAGGCTGCATTGATGGGGGGTGGTGAGGCTGCATTGATGGGGGGTGGTGAGGCTGCATTTGATGGGTTCTTCATTAAAAAGGTGGGGTATATATGGGCAGGGCAAAGGGGGTGGGGTCAGGGGCGAATCCAAGGAGACTACGAAATGAGATTTTGCATAGGGTGTCAAAAATCCTTGCACCAGCCCTGGATTCATGCACTGGTGACAATATGTAAAAAGAAAAAAAAAACGTATTTTTTCTTTTTTATTACATTTTTTTTTTTACATTCTAAGACCCTGTGACCCGAGCGACACCGTGTCACAGTCACATTGTACGGCTCTTGGGAAGTGATCAGGAGGTTTTTTATTTTTTTCACACATTAGGATTTCTTATACAAGTGAATTTCACTGTTGTGAGCAACCATTTTTACGAAATGAAATGGATGAATTCAGTCTGTTTTGTTGTGATTAGCTGTGATTGTCCAGAGCTAATCACATGGTACAGATGGGCTGGGATTGGCCCTGTCTGTACCATGTGATCACTGTGACCAATCACAGCTAGCGACACAATTGTACATAATGGATGGCATGAAAGGAAGCCATCCGTTTTTTACAATTGTCATGTGATCTGCTGCGATTGGTCACAGCGATCACATGGTACCGGCAGTGGGCTGGTACATGGACCAGCCGGGCGGACACAGCCGTGATAGATTGAGCTGCAGTGTGACGTCATATGATGTCCACCCGGATCTATGAAAGTCGCACCCGGCTGGGCGGGAAGTGGTTAAAGGTGCAGTGCCCTGGAACAAGCATCTTCCTGTGCGCTCTTGCCTTTGCTGCACTGTTATCAGTTACATTCGCCCAGATTCAGTAAGCAATTGCGCCTGCGTAACCATAGGTTATGCAGCGCAATTGCTGACTTGCGCTGGCGTAACGAGTTCTCCTGATTCAGAGAACTCGTTACGCCGACTGCAGCCTAAAATCTGCGCGGCATAAGGCTCTTATGCCACGCAGATTTTAGGCTGCATTTTTGCGTTGACCGCTAGGGGGCGCTCCCATTGTGCTCAGCATGTAGTATGCAAATTGCATACTTACGCCGATTCACAATGTTGCGCGGGCCCTGCGTACGCAAGGTACGGAGTTTCCGTACGGCATCTTTAGCGTAAGGCTGCCCCTTCTAATAGTAGGGGCAGCCAATGCTAAAGTATAGCCGCCGTTCCTGCGACGTGAAATTAGAATTTCACGTCGTTTGCGTAAGTGATTCGTGAATGGCGCTGGACGCCATTCACGTTCACTTTGAAGCAAATGACGTCCTTGCGACGTCATTTGCCGCAATGCACGTCGGGAAAGTTTCCCGACGGAGCATGCGCTCTACGCTCGGCGCGGGAGCGCGCCTAATTTAAATGATTCCCGCCCCCGGCGGGATCATTTACATTGCGCACGCTTACGCCGGGCAATTTTGCCGGCGCGCCCTCGCAATTTACGGAGCTACTGCTCCGTGAATCGAGGGCAGCGCAAAATATTTGCGTGGGCAAAATCGTTGCCCTGCGCCTCCGCAAATATAGCGCAGATCTCTTTGAATCTGGGCCACTGTTCCCAGCTCGGGTTTTTGGACTACAGAACACAAGAGACGAGGAGGAGGGGGGGTGTTCTGTAGTCCTGACACACTTCCTGACCTAAGGTGATATAGATCATGAAAATTAGTCTCTGGCCGGGGTTCTGCCGCTCCCTCCGTCCAAACCGAAGCGAGACTTTGTGGCTCAGTGCCGGGCTCAGTCTCAGCCTCGCTGGTTTGTGGTCAGTGATTCATCAAGTGACGAGACAATCAGGCAGGAGGAATGTTCAGCAGGAGGTCAGCAGCCTCTAAGTCTGACCTCCCCTTCAGTCTCGCACAGTTGTAGCGGCTCCTCTCCTGGACTGAAACGGCTCCCTTCTGATTTCACCGCACGCTGTGAGCTTCTCACCATGTGCATCAGAAGCTGCAGCAAGTCAGATGGAGACTTCCCCTGGCCCTCCCCTCTTCACTCATTGGGGTAGATTCAGGAAGCTTTTACGGCGGCGTATCTCCAATTTCAAATCTGCGCCGGCTTATCGTTACGCCGATTCTCAAAGGCAGATACGCTAAAAAAAATAGGCTTCCTCCGCCGACGTTACTTGAATGCGGCGGCGTAGAATTGTGTGCAATATTACGTTGGCCGCTAGGTGGCGCTTCCGTTGTTTTCGGCGTAGAATATGCAAATTACCTAGATACGCCGATTCACAAACGTACGTACGTACGGCCGGCGCAATTTATTTACGTCGTTTACGTTAGGCTTTTTCGGCGTAAGGCTGCTCCTGCTTTTAGGAGGTGCAGCCAATGTTAAGTATGGACGTCGTTCCCGCTTCGAAATTTGAATTTATTACGTCGTTTGCGTAAGTCGTTCGCGAATAGGGCTGGACGTCATTTACGTTCACGTCGAAAGCAATGACGATTCGCGTCGGAATTTCGAGCATGCGCACTGGGATTTTTTCACGAACGGTAAAAAACGTAAAATACGCGGGGTCAACCTAATTTAAATAAAACACGCCCCCCTCAACATCATTTGAATTAGGCGCGCTTACTGCGGCCCCATTTACGCTACGCCGCCGTAAGTTAGGAGGCAAGTGCTTTGTGAATACAGCACCTGCCTCTCAAACTTACGGCGGCGCAGCGTAAATACGCTGCGCCGCCGTAAGAAGGGGCGCAGCTACCTGAATCCAGCCCATTGGATTTAAAAATTCTTTCAATCACAGAGGCTCACATGAGGAGGCGTTGCCCTATTAAAATCCAGCCTGCTTAGGTTCCGCCTACTCCTCCAGGGTGGCACCAACCCATCAAGACCATTTGATATTTGCATAACTCCTCCCAAGAGCCGGCCCACTGCTTGTATCAGGACTGAGGGCTCTTGAGAGGAGCACTGAGGCAGGGCAATAGGCATGCGCACAGGGTGTGCCGGGTGTGCCTCCAGTTGTGTGACAGTAGCGAATGAATATTCACCATTGTCACACTGATTCTCCCCCCGGCCAATCAGGACCCGTTTCCCGACTGGCCGAAAGGAGAAGCGATCCTATTGGCCTAAGAGGAGGAGGAGGAAGGAGACGCATGGCCGCCTTGATGCCAAGGAGGAGACACCACCCATTGCTTAGAGCAGTGATGGCGAACCTTGGCACCCCAGATGTTTTGGGACTACATTTCCCATGATGCCCATGCACTCTGCAGAGTGCATGAGCATCATGGGAAATGTAGTTCCAAAACATCTGGGGTGCCGAGGTTCACCATCACTGGCCTAGAGGGAATCGCTTACCGCGCCATAGAGGAGAGATAAGTGAGGGGCTGGTAACCGACCGGGAGGGGTGCGGGTGACCCGACTGACTGGGGAGGGGAGGGGTATGGGGGGGGGTGCATTGTTTGCCGCCTCCCCCCAAAAATAGACCACCAGCCGTCACTGAGGGCGGCCCCCGTTCACATATAGCATTGCGAGAACAAGTGTTCCTGTTAGCGATTCCGAAAGCGCGATTTACACACGTTTTGCGCATAGGGACAATCGCAGAATCACAGAGCGCTTGGGCGCCGTTAAGAATCATGGCGCCCAAACATGCGTATCGCACTTTGCCGCAATCTGGAATCACAGGCAGAATCGCGATTCTGAATCGCCCAATGTCAACGGGCCACGAGCGAACGGGCTGCCCTATGCGCCACGCGCAGAAACAGATGATCAAAAACGAAAAAATCGCAAACAGGAACGCGACTTCCCGCTACGCAATGGGGCCCTAGAGAGGTCATAAAACACAGAGGGGGAGATCTACTAAAACTGGATCACTCTGGTGCAGCTGTGCATGGCAGCCAATCAGCTTCAAGCTTTTATTGCCCAATCTTAATTGAACAAGCTGAAGTTAGAAGCTGATTGGCCGCCGCCCACGCACAGGCGCACCAGGTACCGAGTGCTCCAGGTTTTAGTAAACCTCCCCCAATAATGTGGGGGCGATCTCTTTAAAAAAAGGTGGATGACTTCCAATACGGATGATTGGGCGCGATCCTGGCGCCGATCCGGCTGTGGATTTGCATGCGAAGGTCAGATCGGGGGATGATAATCGGGGGGGGGGGGAGACGTAGATTGCGCTGTCGCTTTCTCTCCTCGATCGCATTAGGCATTCATCACAACCTGCTGAACTCACATACATAAAAACAGTGTAAACCTGCGACACCCGTCTACGGCAAATCCGCGCCACCTTGTCCCACATTCCGCCAACACACGGGAAATAATAAAAGTCGAGTTTCTTTAAGTTCTCGAAGAAAGTTTGTTTAAAGGGGAACTCCGTACTTACCTGGAAAAGCATCATTCCAGCTTAAAGCGGTATTAAACTCCTCCCCCCGGGTGTTTTATGGCGTAATGTGCACCGCATATTGGCACATTATGGCAAATTACCTGTCAAACATCACTGCGCTGTCACTCCAAGGATCGCTCTCACTGGTCACTTGAATGACCGAGACGCATTTAAGTCACCCCCACACATGCTAGAGTCACGTCTTAGGCATGTGCACAGGGTGTGCCAGATGTGCCTGGGCACACCCTAATCTCCCTGTGCAGCGCCCATTCCCCCTGCTTCCTAGCGCCCCCTGTCTCTCCCCTACAGTGCTGCTGGCTTCCCTCCTCCCCAGAGTTCACCCTTACATAAGAGACCCCACTTTCATTAGGATCCCGAAGTCCCCCCTTGCATCAGGGTCCCCATAGCCCCCCTTACATCAGGGTCTTCAGAATCTCCCTTCCTTAAATCAGGGACCCCAGAGTTCCCTCTTACATCAGAGTCCCCCTTACATCAGGGTGCCCAAAGTCACCCCTCCCCCATACACAAGGGTGCCAGAGACCACTTTCATCAGGGTCCCCATAGCCCCCCCTTACATCAGGGTCTTCAGAATCTCCCTTCCTTAAATCAGGGACCCCAGAGTTCCCTCTTACATCAGAGTCCCCCTTACATTGGGGTGCCCAAAGTCACCCCTCCCCCATACACAAGGGTGCCAGAGCCCACTTTCATCAGGGTCCCCAGAGCCCCCCTTACATCAGGGTGCCTAAAGTCACACCCGCTTACATCAGGGTCCTCAGAGCCCCCCTTACATCACGGTCCTAGATCCCCCGTTATATAATTGTCCCCAGAGCCCCCATAACATCAGGGTCCCCAGAATCTCCCTTCCTTAAATCAGGAACCCCAGAATTCCCCCTTACGTCAGGGTGTTCAAAGTCGCCCCCCTTAAATCTGGGGTGTTCGGGTAGGTACATTCAGGTAGGTACATTCGGGTAGGAACATTCGGGTAGGTACATTCTGGTAGGTACATTCAGGTCGGTACATTCGGGTCGGTATATTCAGGTCGGTACATTCGGGTAGGTACATTCGGGTAGGTACATTCGGGTAGGTACATTCAGGTCGGTACATTTGGGTCGGTACATTTGGGTCGGTACATTCAGGTAGGTACATTCAGATAGGTACCACCAGGTAGGTACATTCAGGTAGGTACAATTGGGTCGGTACATTCGGGAAGGTACATTCGGGTAGGTGCATTCGGGTAGGTGCATTCGGGTAGGTACATTCGGGTAGGTACCGTCAGGTAGGTACATCCAGGTAGGTACTTTCAGGTAGGTACATTCGGGTAGGTACATTCGGTTGGTAAATTCGGGTAGGTACATTCGGGTCGGTACATTCGGGTCGGTATATTCAGGTCGGTACATTCGGGTAGTTACATTCGGGTCGGTATATTCAGGTAGGTACATTCAGGTAGGTACATTCAGGTAGGTACACGGAGAAGGAAGAAGTCATAAGCGCAGGAACGGTTATTTCTGTTTTCTTCTTCATCATAAATAAAAAGGTGTGAGAAGAAGCCGTCACAGAATCCCGAACATCGCCTGGCAGACACTCCTGTCACTCGGATGGTGACACGCCGCGTTTATCATACATTAACACAGGAGAAGCTTCCGCATCACAGCTGGCAGCCAGAGACACGGCGCAGAGACACGCCGCGGAGATACGGCGCGGAGACACGCCGGTGTGAAGACATCTTGGCCCGGATTCAGAAAGATCTGCCTATCTTTAGGCGGGCGTAGCGTATCTCAGATACACTCCGCCGCCGTAACTTAGAGCGGCAGGTCCCGTATTCAGAAACAACTTGCGCTCTAAGTTACGGCGGCGTAGTGTATCTGACACGGCGTAAGCCCGCCTAATTCAAACTAGGCTGGTAGGGGGCGTGTTGTATGTAAATATTTTGTGACCCCACGTAAATGACGCTCTTTTCGAACGGCGCATGCGCGCGCATGCTCAGTATCACGTCAAATTTTCAAAGTAAATTACGCCCGCTCAATACTTAGACGACGGGAACGTAACCTACGCCCAGCCCCATTCACGGACGACTTACGCAAACCACGTAAAATACGACGCTGTTCGGACGTTTCCGACGTCCATACCTAACATGACTTACCCCTGCTTTATGAGGGGTAACTTTACGCCGGTCCGACGCCTTACGTAAACGACGTATCTTGATACGCCGGGCGGACGTACGTTTCTGAATCGGCGTATCTATCTCAATTGCATATTCTACGCGGAAATCAACGGAAGCGCCACCTAGCGTTCAGAGTAAATATTGCACCCTAAGATACGACGGCGTAGGAGACTTACGCCGCTCGTATCTAGGCAACATTGAGGTGTATCTGATTCTATGAATCAGGCGCCGAGATGCGACGGCCCGCATTCAGGGTTACGACGACGTATCTGGAGATACGCCGTCGTAACTGCTTTCTGAATCCGCGCCCTTATTTTTGGGAGCGTTGGGTAAGTCTGCGAAGGATAAGAGCCCGGAGCTGGAAGGGGATACAGCGACCTATGAGACGTTATCATCGCCACGGACTGATCGATCGGATATACGCGACACCCAGAGAGCGCGCCTTATAAAAAGACGCGTGTTAAGGGACAGTCCGCCCCCAAAACATGGATTAAATCAGAGCTACAGTTATGGCTCTCCCAATTTAGAAGCAGTGGTCTCTCTGCAGACACACCTCCTGATGGATTTCAGCTAAAGCAGGAACGGCTCTCCAATCAGCAGGGGGCGCAATCTCTGCTGACTGCAAAGCTGTAGATCTCCCTGTGTGGAAGCAGTGGTCTCTCTGCAGAGGTCTGACACACCCCCTGCTGGGCTACAACTAGAGCTCTCCAATCAGCAAGGGGGCATGATCCTTGCTGATCACAGGGCTGTAGATATCTAAGTGGAAACAGTGGTCTCTCTGCAGAGGTCTGACAACCCCCCCTCTGCTAAATGACAGTAGAGCTCTCCAATCATCAGGGGGCATAATCTTTAATGACTGCAGAGCTGGAGATCTTCCGATATGGAAGCAGTGGTCTCTAGGCATGTGCACTGCCGAAAAATGTGTTTGTTTTAATCTCATTGGCCTGGATTCAGAAAGAAGATACACCGTCGTATCTCTGAGTCCGGCCGTCGTATCTATGCGCCTGATTCATAGAATCAGGTTACGCATAGATATCCCTAAGATCCGACAGGTGTAAGTGACTTACACCGTCGGATATAAGGCTGCAATTCCAGGCCGGCCGCTAGGTGGCGCTTCCGTTTGTATACGCGAGGAATATGCAAATGAGGAGTTACGCCGATTCAGAAACGAACGACCGCCCGGCGCTTTTTTTTTACGTCGTTTGCGTTCGGCTTTTTTCGGCATATAGTTACCCCTGCTATATGAGGCGTAGCTAATGTTAAGTATGGTCGTCGTTCCCGCGCCAAGTTTTGAAATTTTGCGGAAGTCGTTCGCGAATACGGATGGACGTAATTTACGTTCCCCTTGATACCAATGACGTCCTTGCGACGTCATTTAGAGCAATGCACTCTGGGATTTTTTTGGGACGGTGCATGCGCAGTACGGTCAGCGCGGGGGCGCGCTTCATTTAAATGATACACGCCCCCTACCCGCCAAATTTGAATTCCGCTGGGGGATTTACGATACGCCGCCGCAACTTTACAGGCAAGTGCTTTGTGAATAAAGCACTTGCCTGAAAAACTTGCGGCGGCGTAACGTAAATCAGATCTAAAGAACCGCTCACCTATCTGAATCTAGCCCATTGTTTTTTTATAATTTTTTCCGTTTTGCAGGTAATTCGTTATGATCAAAATTTGGAAATTCGAAAATTGTAAATTTGAAAATTCTGAAATTTCTAAATTCAAAAATCCGAAATCCTTAAATTCGTAAAATTCCGAAATCCAGAAATTCGAAATTGCGGAAATTAGAAAATTCATAAATTCGAAAATCTGGAAATCCGTCAATTTTAAAGTTTGAAAATCCGTAAATTTGACAATTTAAAATCTGAAATCCTTATATTCGTAAATTTGAAAATCCGAAATCCAGGAAATGTAGGAAATTTGAAAATCGTAAATTCGAAAATCCGGAAATTCGAACGTTCGAATATTCTGAAATTCTGGATTTTCGAATTTACGAAAATTTTGTTAAAAGGTTTTTCGTTAATTCGATATTTCCAAATTTTGCGAATTTGTCGAAATTTGATAAAAAACAAAATTGCAACAAAACGAACTAGTGGTCTCTCTGCAGAGGTCCGATCTACAGATCTGCAGTCACAGCAAAGCTCATACTCCCTGCTGATTGGAGAGCTCTGGCTGGCTTCCAGCATCTCAGACCTCTTCAGAGAGACCGCTGCTTCCACACAAAGAGCAGTGTAAGACTTTGCAATCCGCCTGGACTGTATAAAGCTGATTTAAACTGAAAATTTGGGGCTTTAAATCCACAATAAAATGATCCCAAACCTTTGTGTAGGGCGACCCCCCTCAATCCTCATCCGTCCGCCCAGCAATATTACCCCTCCCCCGTTGGATGCTGGGTGAGTGCTGATTGGCTGTAGAGATAATTTTTTGGTAAATTATTTTTAGCTTCAAGGCCAGTCCTAGCTCTGATGGAGGGGATGGCGGGTCCTCGGCTCACACGGGGAACTCGATTAACCCTTCGTAGCCCAAATCCCACCAACATTCTGCCTCGGAGTCACCAGCCTAAAATATATATTTTTTTTTTTTTAAAATCAAACAACGGCCCGAAAAATCGCACAGCGCAACTCAGACCCCGTCACTGCACCGCGCTGCCCACTATGACAACGTGATCTCATCTCCCACATACAATGTAACGCTTGTGTGCGATGGAAACATTGGAACTCTCTGAGACTCCAATGCAAGAAAAATATTTCATCTCGAGTAATTTTCATGACATTATTCATCAATAAAGAGCAATAATCACTCAGATCAATGTATTAGTATTGTTACAATGTTTTTTTTCTTACTTTGAAAATGTGTGCCTATCCTCACAGGGCCGCTGATAGAAATCGTGGGGCCCCGTACAGTCTACCTGACGTGGGCCCCCTTCAACCCCACCCCTGGTCCCTCCTTCAGCCCCACCCCTGGCCCCTCCTTCAGCCCCACCCCTGGCCCTTCCCTAGACCCCGCCTTGAAACAAAGTGCAGATTTGTCTTCAAGTGATATTAATCACTGCAGGCAGTGCCATCCATGCCGAAAATGCCATAATGTACTGCAGACAGTGCCATCCATGCCGAAAATGCCATAATGTACTGCAGACAGTGCCACCCATGCCGCCAATGCCATAATGTACTGCAGACAGTGCCACCCATGCCGCCAATGCCATAATGTACTGCAGACAGTGCCATCCATGCCGCCAATGCCATAATGTACTGCAGACAGTGCCAACCATGCCGCCAATGCCATAATGTACTGCAGACAGTGCCACCCATGCCGCCATTGCCATAATGTACTGCAGACAGTGCCGCCAATGCCATAATGTACTGCAGACAGTGCCGCCAATGCCATAATGTACTGCAGACAGTGCCACCCATGCCACCAATGCCATAATGTACTGCAGACAGTGCCACCCATGCCATCAATGCCATAATGTACTGCAGACAGTGCCACCCATGCCGCCATTGCCATAATGTACTGCAGATAGTGCCATCCATGCTGCCAATGCCATAATGTACTGCAGATAGTGCCGCCAATGCCATAATGTACTGCAGACAGTGCCACCCATGCCGCCAATGCCATAATGCACTGCAGACAGTGCCATCCATGCCGCCAATGCCATAATGTACTGCAGACAGTGCCAACCATGCCGCCAATGCCATAATGTACTGCAGACAGTGCCACCCATGCCGCCATTGCCATAATGTACTGCAGATAGTGCCGCCAATGCCATAATGTACTGCAGACAGTGCCGCCAATGCCATAATGTGCTGCAGATAGTGCCGCCAATGCCATAATGTACTGCAGATAGTGCCGCCAATGCCATAATGTACTGCAGATAGTGCCGCCAATGCCATAATGTACTGCAGACAGTGCCACCCATGCCACCAATGCCATAATGTACTGCAGACAGTGCCACCCATGCCGTCAATAGCATAATGTACTGCAGACAGTGCCGCCAATGCCATAATGTACTGCAGACAGTGCCACCCATGCTGCCAATGCCATAATGTACTGCAGACAGCGCCGCCAAATGCCATAATGTACTGCAGACAGTGCCATCCATGCCGCCAATGCCATAATGTACCACAGACAGTGCCGCCAATGCCATAATGTACTGCAGACAGTGCCATCCATGCCGCCAATGGCATAATGTACTGCAGACAGTGCCACCCATGCCGCCAATGCCATAATGTACCACAGACAGTGCCGCCAATGCCATAATGTACTGCAGACAGTGCCATCCATGCCGCCAATGCCATAATGTACTGCAGACAGTGCCACCCATGCCGCCAATGCCATAATGTACCACAGACAGTGCCGCCAATGCCATAATGTACTGCAGACAGTGCCATCCATGCCGCCAATGCCATAATGTACTGCAGACAGTGCCTCCCATGCCGCCAATGCCATAATGTACTGCAGACAGTGCCGCCAATGCCATAATGTACTGCAGACAGTGCCACCCATGCCACCAATGCCATAATGTACTGCAGACAGTGCCACTCATGCCGCCAATGCCATAATGTACCACAGACAGTGCCGCCAATGCCATAATGTACTACAGACAGTGCCATCCATGCCGCCAATGCCATAATGTACTGCAGACAGTGCCTCCCATGCCGCCAATGCCATAATGTACTGCAGACAGTGCCGCCAATGTCATAATGTACTGCAGACAGTGCCGCCAATGCCATAATGTACTGCAGACAGTGCCACCCATGCCTCCAATAGCATAGTGCAATTGGCAGCATGGGTGGCGCTGTCTCTGCAGGCAGCACATGCGTTATGGCATTGGTAGCATGGGTGGCGCTGTCTCTGCAGGCAGCACATGCGTTATGGCATTGGTAGCATGGGTGGCGCTGTCTCTGCAGGCAGCACATGCGTTATGGCATTGGTAGCATGGGTGGCACTGTCTTCAGCACATTACAGCATTGGCAGCATGTGTGGCACTGTCTCTACAGGCAACACATGCGTTATATGCATAGGCGTGCGCACAGGGTGTGCCCAGGCACACCCTAATCACCCCATGCGCATTAGTAATATCACTCTGTGTCGCAGCAGGAACATGTGAAAGATCTCCCTCTTACCTGCTCTGCCATAAAAGAAGTGTCTATGCTCTTCTCTTTCACTGTGCCGGCAGGGAGGTCAGTGTTCCGGGTCATATATATGTAGACACACACACACATGCATGTGTGTTTGAGGTTTAGGGTGCACACCCTAATGCAATATGCTGCGCACACCTATGGTTATATGCCATAGCCTGGGCATTAAAGGAGCTGAAGTGGCATAGCCTGGGCATTCTCTTGTGTCACCTTGTTAGCAGCAGGGAGGATACATCCGTATGCTATACACAGGTTTACACAAGTACCGGCGTATACCTGTGCACAGTAGGGTGACCACTTGTCCCGGATTGCCAGGGACAGTCCCGCATTTTGCAGGTCTGTCCCGGGCACCTTCAATCCGGGACAATACAGTGTCCCCGAATGAAACTGACACAGCCCCCCCCCCCCCCCCCTCCGAGCCAATCTGATGCCCCCAAAAAAGGCCGCCACATCACTGCTTTACTCACTGACAGTACTTGTCCCGGCCAGGAATGCCTGGAGGAGCACAATCCCCGCCCACGTTTGTGATTGGAGAAATCATAAATCTCGCCTCTTGGCCCGGATTCACATACATCGGCGCATATTTATGCTACTGTAGCGTATCTAATATACGCTACGCCGACGCAGCGCAGAGAGGCAAGCACCGAATTCACAAAGCACTTGCCTCCCAAACTGCGCTGGGTTTCCTCAGCGTAATCCGGCGTAGGTGAAAGTGGGCATGAGCCATGCTAATGAGGCGCGACCCCATGCAAATGATGGGCCGAGCGCCAGATAGATACGAATAACGAACGGCGCATGCGCCGTCCCGTGGACGCATCCCAGTGCGCATGCTCAGAATCACGTCGGAACGAATGCCTAAGTTACGACGGATCACTGCCTACGGCGTGAACCTAACCTACGCCCAGCCATATTCACGTCCAACGTAAACGACGTAAAATACGACGGCTTGAGTTCCCTGGTCCATACCTTTGCATGGGTTGCGCCTCATATATGGGGAATAACTTTACGCCGGACGTACGACTTACGTAAACCGCGTATATTATGCGCCGGGCGCAAGTACGTTCGTGAATCGGCGTATCTCACTCATTTGCATATGTGCATAGAAAATCAATGGGAGCGGCAAATGCGCCCAGCGTAAATATGCGCCTACGATACGCCGGGGTAGGCAAGTTATGTCGGTCGGATGAAGCCTATTTTCAGGCATATCTAGTTTTGTGGGCACGGCGCACAGATATGACGGCGCATATTTGCACTTACGCGGCATATCTCGAGATACGTCAGCGCAAGTGCTTTGTGAATTTGGGCCCTTGTGTCCAATCACTGTGCTGTGATTCGTTACAGCACAAGCTGATTTTTCGGAAGGGAGGGTGTCCCTGAATTGTAGTTTGGAAATGTGGTCACCCTAGTGCACAGCCATTCAAGGGCTTCCTACCTGGCCTCATATGTCCATAGGCATGAGGTCTTTGGGTTCAAACACTGTAGCATATATTACTGTGTAGGCTCAAGTTTTCAGCCCCTCCCACTGGACCTATCATTTTCCCCTCGGGGTGCCCAAGGTTGGAACCCCCCCCCCCCCCCCCAGGAACATAAAAGGATCTACGATCCTGCTAGCAGATCCTGTTAGCCTTGAGCTTCTAGTAGCCAAGGGTGGACTGCCCCTTTAAATTGCTTCCCCCGGAGCTCCGTTATCTGGGTGACAAATCACTAGAGTGCATTTCTTGTAGACTTCCTGTTCATGAAAACTTCCCCTTGCCAATGTTATCTCCAGCGTTCTCCAATGATGGGTGGGGCACTATTCCTCCCACTGACACCAATGATGGGGACACTATTCCTCCCACTGACACCAATGATGGGGCACTATTCCTCCCACTGACACCAATGATGGGACACTATTCCTCCCACTGACACCAATGATGGGACACTATTCCTCCCACTGACACCAATGATGGGACACTATTCCTCCCACTGACACCAATGATGGGACACTATTCCTCCCACTGACACCAATGATGGGACACTATTCCTCCCATTGATGCCAAAGATGGGGCACTATTCCTCCCACTGACACCAATGATGGGACACTATTCCTCCCACTGACACCAATGATGGGACACTATTCCTCCCACTGACACCAATGATGGGACACTATTCCTCCCACTGACACCAATGATGGGGAACTATTCCTCCCTCTTACACCAATGATGGGACACTATTCCTCCCACTGATACCAATGATGGGACACTATTCCTCCCACTGATACCAATGATGGAACACTATTCCTCCCACTGATACCAATGATGGGACACTATTCCTCCCACTGATACCAATGATGGGACACTATTCCTCCCACTGATACCAATGATGGAACACTATTCCTCCTACTGATACCAATGATGGGACACAATTCCTCCTACTGATACCAATGATGGGACACTATTCCTCCCACTGATACCAATGATGGGACACTATTCCTCCCACTGATACCAATGATGGGACACTATTCCTCCCACTGATACCAATGATGGAACACTATTCCTCCTACTGATACCAATGATGGGACACAATTCCTCCTACTGATACCAATGATGGGACACTATTCCTTCTACTGATACCAATGATGAGACACTATTCCTCCTACTGATACCAATGATGGGACCCTATTCCTCCCACTGATACCAATGATGGGACACTATTCCTCCTACTGATACCAATGATGGGACACAATTCCTCCTACTGATACCAATGATGGGACACTATTCCTCCTACTGATACCAATGATGGGACACTATTCCTCCCACTGATACCAATGATGGGACACTATTCCTCCCACTGATACCAATGATGGGACACTATTCCTCCCACTGACACCAATGATGGGGCACTATTCCTCCCACTGACACCAATGATGGGACACTATTCCTCCCACTGATACCAATGATGGGACACTATTCCTCCCACTGACACCAATGATGGGGCGGTATTCCTCCCACTGACACCAATGATGGGACACTATTCCTCCCACTGATACCAATGATGGGACACTATTCCTCCCACTGACACCAATGATGGGACACTATTCCTCCCACTGACACCAATGATGGGGACACTATTCCTCCCACTGACACCAATGATGGGGACACTATTCCTCCCACTGACACCAATGATGGGGCACTATTCCTCCCACTGACACCAATGATGGGACACTATTCCTCCCACTGACACCAATGATGGGACACTATTCCTCCCACTGACACCAATGATGGGGCACTATTCCTCCCACTGACACCAATGATGGGACGCTATTCCTCCCACTGACACCAATGATGGGACACTATTCCTCCCACTGACACCAATGATGGGGCACTATTCCTCCCACTGACACCAATGATGGGACACTATTCCTCCCACTGACACCAATGATGGGACACTATTCCTCCCACTGACACCAATGATGGGACACTATTCCTCCCACTGACACCAATGATGGGACACTATTCCTCCCACTGACACCAATGATGGGACACTATTCCTCCCATTGATGCCAAAGATGGGGCACTATTACTGTACACCACCACAGTGACACTGTCAGACTGATATTTTTCTGGATAACCATACAAGTGATGGGCTCTGTCCATCAGAGAAAGTCCTTTGGCTCTTATTTAGGTAAGTTGTCAGGCAGTCTGAATTTGTGTCCAATGGCCCTCTACTGGCTCAGAACGCCTTTCCAGCCGCAGGGACTTACTTCTGTGGTGAGCACTGCATACTTGTGAGGTAGGAATAACCTGCCCGGGGTTAACACTGGAGATTGCAGCCACCACAACAGTGAGAGGAGTGCGGAGACGAGGGTGAGAGGAGTGCGGAGACGAGGGTGAGAGGAGTGCGGAGACGAGGGTGAGAGGAGTGCGGAGACGAGAGTGAGAGGAGTGCGGAGACGAGAGCGAGAGGAGTGCGGAGACGAGAGCGAGAGGAGTGCAGAGACGAGAGAAAGAGGAGTGCGGAGACGAGAGTGAGAGGAGTGTGGAGACGAGAGTGAGAGGAGTGCGGAGACGAGGGTGAGAGGAGTGCGGAGACGAGAGTGAGAGGAGTGCGGAGACGAGGGTGAGAGGAGTGCGGAGACGAGAGAGAGAGGAGTGCGGAGACGAGAGCGAGAGGAGTGCGGAGACGAGGGTGAGAGGAGTGCGGAGACGAGGGTGAGAGGAGTGCGGAGACGAGAGCGAGAGGAGTGCGGAGACGAGAGCGAGAGGAGTGCGGAGACGAGAGCGAGAGGAGTGCGGAGACGAGAGTGAGAGGAGTGCAGAGACGAGAGTGAGAGGAGTGCAGAGACGAGAGTGAGAGGAGTGCGGAGACGAGAGCGAGAGGAGTGCGGAGACGAGAGCGAGAGGAGTGCGGAGACGAGAGCGAGAGGAGTGCGGAGACGAGAGCGAGAGGAGTGCGGAGACGAGAGTGAGAGGAGTGCGGAGACGAGAGTGAGAGGAGTGCGGAGACAAGAGGGAGAGGAGTGCAGAGACGAGAGTGAGAGGAGTGCGGAGACGAGAGCGAGAGGAGTGCGGAGACGAGAGCGAGAGGAGTGCGGAGACGAGAGTGAGAGGAGTGCGGAGACGAGAGTGAGAGGAGTGCGGAGACAAGAGGGAGAGTGGTTCGGAATGGAGAGAGAGCGCAAGCCACAACAGCCCCTGATTTAAAGCCCCCCCCCCCCCCATGCTCACAAATGCTTAAAGTTACAGTGTTAAAAAAATGTAATAAATAAATAGAATGTAAAGTGCCCCCCATCCCCCATGCTCACATGCAAATTCAAAACACGCACGTTGGTCCCGCATAGAGTTGCCACCTCATCCCTTTAAAAAGGAACACATCTGAATTACACAGGTTCTGAGGCTAATTTAATGCAGATAAGGCACCAAGTGAGTTTAATTACCTCCTTAATCAGCCAGAGAACCCGTGTAATTCAGATGTGTTCCTTTTTAACCACTAGCTGACGGCCGTACGACTTTGTACGGCCTCAGCGCGGCTCCCAATCTCTAACAGGCCGTGTTTTTACGGCCTCTCCTTTACACGTTCCCCGCGCGCGTTCCCGAGCGCGCAGCGGGGAACTGCTGTGCTGGCCGTGTCCCTTGGACACAGCCAGTCACAGATCGCCGTGAACGGCCAATCAGAGCGGCCGTTTCCTAGGCGATCTGTGCGGCCAATGAGAGATGATCTCATATGTTTACATATGAGATCATCTCTCATTCCCGGCTCTCGCAGACAGCGGCGCTGTCAGGGGAGAGAGGAGACGGATCTGTGTCTCTTGTACATAGAGACACAGATCGGTCACCTCCCCCAGTCACCCCCCTCCCCCACAGTTAGAACACTAATTAGGATACACATTTAACCCCTTCCTCACCCCCTAGTGTTAACCCCTTCCCTGCCAGTCACATTTATACAGTAATTAGTGCATATTTATAGCACTGATTGCAGTATAAATGTGAATGGCGCCAAAAATGTGTCAAAAGTGTCCGATGTGTCCGCCATAACGTCGCAGTCCCAATAAAAATCGCAGATCGCCGCCATTTCTAGTAAAAAAAATAAAAAAAAAATAATAATAATTCTGTCCCTTATTTTGTAGGCGCTATAACTTTTGCGCAAACCAGTCGCTTATTGCGATTTTTTTTTTTTTTTACTAAAAATATGTAGAATACGTATCGGCCTAGACTGAGGATAAAAAAAAAAACGTAAAAAAAAAAATTGAGCTATTTATTATAGCAACAAAGTAAAAATATTTTATTTTTTTTCAAAATTGTCGCTCTATTTTTGTTTATAGCGCAAAAAATAAAAACCGCAGAGGTGATCAAATACCACCAAAAGAAATCTCTATTTGTGGGGAAAAAAGGACGTTAATTTTGTTTGGGAGCCACGTCGCACGACCGCGCAATTGTCAGTTAAAGCGACGCAGTGCCGAATCGCAAAAAGTCCTCTGGTCAGGAAGGGGTTTAAGTGCCCAGTAAGGAAGTGGTTAAAGGGATGAGGTGGCAACCCTAGTCCCGCACACCTATGTAAACAGCGATCGCACCACACATGTGAGATATCACTGCGATCGTCAGAGCGAGAGCAATAATTCTACCACCAGACCTCCTCTGTAACTCATAACTGGTAACCTGTAAATGCTTTTAAAGCGTCGCCTATGGCGATTTTTAAGTGCCATAGTTTGTCGTCATTCCAGGAGTGTGCGCAATTATAAAGTGTGACATGTTGGGTATCTATTTACTCGCTGTAACATCATCTTTCACATTATACAAAAGAATTGGGGTAACTATTGTGTTTTTATTTTATTTTTTTTTCACAAGAAATTGCATCTGCAAAACCGCTATGCAAATACTGTGTGATTGTAATGATCATCATTTTATTCTCTAGGGTCTCTGCTAAAAATAGAACTCCCAAACATTATAAATTTTCTAGCAAAACGTGCTGATTTAGATTTGTAAACAAAAAGTGCCAAAAAAAGCCGGGGGGGTCAAGTTGTTAAAAGGGGGAGGAGTTCTCCTTAGGTTGTAGTGAATGAGAAGCACATGGCAGTGATTCAAATGCGAGTCCCCCCTCCCCCTCTCTCTGTGTTTGTAGTGAGCATGGCCCCAGGATGTCTGTGGGGGAGGGGACCCTGTGAGGAAGCTGGCTCACAATGTGATTGGAGTCTTCCCAGATCCGTAGTGCAGACACAGAACGTCCCTCACACCTCTCAGCCAGGACAAGAAGCCTCCATCTTCCATCGGGGACAGGGAGGAGAACTTTCCCCTGATTGGGGACACTTGTGAGCCGGAGGAAGAGAAGCCGAGAGATTTCCCCCTTCATGTCCAGTCACCGTGCTGGGAAGAGTCAGAAATCACCCGACCATAGAAGAGGAGCCAAGAGGGACCATCCGAGAGGACCCCAACCATAGAAGACTCATCAGAGGAGCCAAGAGGGACCATCCGAGAGGACCCCAACCATAGAAGACTCATCAGAGTAGCCAAGACGGACCATCCGAGAGGACCCCAACCATAGAAGACTCATCAGAGGAGCCAAGAGGGACCATCCGAGAGGACCCCAACCATAGAAGACTCATCAGAGGAGCCAAGAGGGACCATCCGAGAGGACCCCAACCATAGAAGACTCATCAGAGTAGCCAAGAGGGACCATCCGAGAGGACCCCAACCATAGAAGACTCATCAGAGGAGCCAAGAGGGACCATCCGAGAGGACCCCAACCATAGAAGACTCATCAGAGGAGCCAAGAGGGACCATCCGAGAGGACCCCAACCATAGAAGACTCATCAGAGTAGCCAAGAGGGACCATCCGAGAGGACCCCAACCATAGAAGACTCATCAGAGGAGCCAAGAGGGACCATCCGAGAGGACCCCAACCATAGAAGACTCATCAGAGGAGCCAAGAGGGACCATCCGAGAGGACCCCAACCATAGAAGACTCATCAGAGTAGCCAAGACGGACCATCCGAGAGGACCCCAACCATAGAAGACTCATCAGAGGAGCCAAGAGGGACCATCCGAGAGGACCCCAACCATAGAAGACTCATCAGAGGAGCCAAGAGGGACCATCCGAGAGGACCCCAACCATAGAAGACTCATCAGAGGAGATCCACATTACCCTCCAGACCAGGACACCATCAGCCAGGTACTTGTCTCCCACTGAGTACCACTATCTCCCCTCATACCCCCCTAATTCCCCCATCCACCCCTCTTTCCTCCCTGTCCACCACTCTGAGCACCACTGCCTCTTTTTCTTTCTACTGAATACCTATATTCCAATTTTTCCAAAAAAAAAAATCACTAATGTTCAACATTTCCCTTCATTGAATATTCCCCCCCAACCCCACTGACCTCAGATAACGGGCATTTCTGATTTACCTCTCACATCCCACTTCCCTGTCACCCCAACTGCCTCCCTGTTCACCCCATTTCCTCCCCGTCACCATGTTGTATGTTACTAGACTGCTCCTTAACCGTTCGAGTTCACCAGATTGTATGTAAGATCTGTATCTGCCTGTGTGTGGTCAGCCAGCTAGATATGGGCGGAGTCTCCCTCTAGTGGTGATCAGAGGTATTGCAGGCTGTGCCAAGTCTATCACAGTTGGTTTTACTGGCTAGTAGAGATGGGCTTGAGCGTTTTTCGCAACCCCACGTGCCCGATCCCGCCAGGAAGCCGGCACTGCAAAGCACTAATCACAGGCAGTGAGACATTTCCCGATCCGCAGCGGCACAGACCAGGAAATGTCTCGCTGTCTGTGATTAGTGATGTGCAATGCCGGCTTCCTGGCGAGATCCCGAACACGCCCGAGCCCATCTCTACTGGCTAATAATAATCTCCCTCTCCTTCCCTCCTCCACCAAACAAGGTCCTCTCCTGGCTTTCTAGTTCCCATGGGGCTTCCCTCCTTGTCATGTGTGTGGCAGTGGTGGGATAATAGAGTGTGTGTGCTGTTATACTGCTGTTACACCTGTCTGGGGTGGGAACTTGGGGTCCTCCTGACAATCTGCCAGCGTGCTGGGTGATTTCTGTGGATATACAACAGAAGGTGATACCCCGTGTGTTGTCTGACCCCCCACATCCCTGTACCCCGATACTAAATGCCTCTCCACTCTATATATTGTACATTACGATACTGCTCACCCACCTGTGTGTGAGTATATATATATATTAGTGCTGTCAGTTAAACGCGTTATTAACGGCGTTAACACAAACCCATTTTAACGCCGTCAATTTTTTTATCGCGCGATTAACGAGGTTCACCCTTTAAAACATTTTTTTTTTTTGTCAGCACGTACCTCTTAACCCTTTCACGCTGACGGGACACATATATGCGTCCTCGGCGTTCGGGGGTTATACCAGGATGATGCCTGCAGCCGCAGGCATCATCCCGGTACCGTTGTTTAGAGCGTGCGATCGGCTATCCAAACATAACAACCGATGCCGCTAAAAGCCGCTCGGTTGTTATGCCGGAGGAGCGGGAGGGGACATCCCCCCCCCCTCCCGCCGCCTTTCGCCGCTCTGACCGGGCCTCCCGTCCCACCGGGAGACCCGATCCTCCATCCGCCGCGTTCTGTGTTCAGGCGGAGACTGAAACTAATCCGTAAGCGGCTTTGATTCAGTCTCCGCATTGAAACCACGGAAGCGGCGTCATGACGTCACTTCCGGGTTTCTCGGCTGTCAATGGCGCCGGATTTAAAAAAGTACACAGTATTCAGAATCGCCGTTTTCGGCGATCTGAATACTTTGAAGTGCAAAGGAGGGTTCGGAGGTCTTTTAGACCCCCGATCCCTCCATAAAGAGGACCTGTCACCACCTATTGCTGTCACAAGGGATGTTTACATTCCTTGTGACAGCAATAAAAGTAATTAAAATGTAAAAAAATAAAAAAACACAATTTAATATTATAAAAAAAAAAAAAAAAAATAAGAAAACAAAAAAAAAATGTTTTAAAGGGTGAACCTCCTTAATCGCGCGATTAATCGTGAGTTAACTATGACATTAATGCGATTAATCGCGCTTAGAAATTTTAATCACTTGACAGCACTAATATATATACGAGCAGGGCCCTCTGATGCCTCCTGTATTATTGATTGTATTGTGACTGTACTGTCTTCCCTGATGTAAAGCGCTGCGCAAACTGTTGGCGCTATATAAATCCTGTATAATAATAATAATTATATATATATATATATATATATATATATATATATATATATATATATTAATCAGTAATCTACAAAATACACATAGGGCTAGATTCAGCAAGATTTTACGCTGCGTAAATTCAAAGCTGCGCCGGCGTATCTTCTTTCTGTATTCAGAAAGCAAGATACGCCAAAAT
>NC_053495.1:9926254-9940999 GCF_905171775.1 Rana temporaria | reverse complement strand
TTCTTTTTTGAGCGACAGGCATTTTGCTTAAGGCGTCAGAACGCTCAGATGTGAACAGGGGTCAAATGAATGGGATTTGTCTTGTTGGGTGTTATTTAGAGCCGAGGCTTAGAGCAGAAAATTGCCCAACGCCTAGATGTGAACAGAACCCAAGTCTAACAGGAAATTTCCCATTGGAGTCCCAACAGCAATAAAAAAAAAAAAACCTTCCTCTCTTATAATATTTGGGCTATTTTGACCTTCAAAACCGTGTATGGCCAAGCCTTACTGCTCAAATGTGAGCGTATGGATCAGTGATGGAGAACCTTGGCACCCCAGATGTTTTGGAACTACATTTCCCATGATGCTCAACTACACTGCTGAGTGTTTGAACATCATGGGAAATGTAGTTCCAAAACATCTTGGGTGCCAAGGTTCGCCATCAACGGCCTAGACTGGCCATCAACGGCCTAGACTGGCCATCAACGGCCTAGACTGGCCATCATCGGCCTAGACTGGCCATCAACGGCCTAGACTCGCCATCAACGGCCTAGACTCGCCATCAACGGCCCTAGACTCGCCATCAACGGCCTAGACTCGCCATCAACGGCCTAGACTCGCCATCAACGGCCTAGACTCGCCATCAACGGCCTAGACTCGCCATCAACGGCCTAGACTCGCCATCAACGGCCTAGACTCGCCATCAACGGCCTAGACTCGCCATCAACGGCCTAGACTCGCCATCAACGGCCTAGACTGGCCATCAACGGCCTAGACTCGCCCTCAACGGCCTAGACTCGCCCTCAACGGCCTAGACTCGCCCTCAACGGCCTAGACTCGCCCTCAACGGCCTAGACTGGCCCTCAACGGCCTAGACTCGCCATCAACGTCCTTTGTCCTTCCAGAGACTCCCGAGTCTTCCAAGTTTCTTCAACTCCGGCATCACCACATCGAATCCCACCAGTCCTCCATGCATGTCCAAGGTGTTGGTTCAGGAGCTTCCTCCACCACCCCGTCTCTCCTCCACCAGGTTCTCTGCTAGTACTGGTGGCTCCCAGAAGTAGCCTTAGAGCAATCTTAGCTCCCATACTTGGGGCAGGCCTGGAAGGTGTTCAGGCTTTTGCCCCGAGTCACACAAGTTTCCCCTAACTTCCTGATCCAACAGGAACGCAGAAATTTCCCAGCAGGGTCACAAACAGCAATAAAAAAAAAAAAACGAATCCTTCCCCACTCCCCCAAAATGAACTACTACTAAAATTTTGGTTTGTTCTTTTGGCCTAGACTCACCTGTAGCGCTCCTCCTGTAAAGACTGTAGGATGAAGGAGTAATCCCTCTGATACTCAATCCTTACTCATTTCAGGGACTCATTTAGCTGTTTGAGTCCTGCAAGTTTCTTCGATCTCCTGCATCACCACTGTGAATCCCACCAGTCCTCCATGCATGTCCAAGGTGTTAGTTTGGAAGCTTCTTCAGCTTCCCCCCCTCCTCCACCAGGTCCTCCGCTGGTACTGGTGGCACCCAGTGATCCAGAAGTAGAGGTAGAACAATCTTCTTCACTCCCGTACTTGGGGCTGGCCTGGAAGGTGTTCAGGCTTTTGCCCTGAGTCACGTCAATTTCCCCTCATTTTCTGATCTAACAGGAAATGAGGGGAAATTTCCCAGTGGGGGTCACAAACAGCAATAAAAACAAAAAAGCAAAACTAACCCTTCCCAACTCCCCCCAAAAATGACTAATATTTGGGCTGTTTTGGCCTAGTCTCACCTGTAGCGCTCCTCCTGCAGGGACTGTAGGATGAAGGAGTAATCGCTCTGATACTGAGTCCTTAGTCCTTCCAGCGACTCCTCCAGATGGTTTTGAGTCTCACGCATTTCCTGGATCTCCTGCATCACCACTTCGAACCCCATCAGTCCCCCATGCATGTCCAAGGTGTTGGTTCGGGAGCTTCCTCCGCCACCCCCTCCTCCACCAGGTCCTCCGCTGGTACTGTTGGGTCCCAGTGATCCAGAAGTAGCGCTAGAGCAATCTTCTTCGCTCCCGTACTTGGGGCTGGCCTGGAAGGCGTTGAGGGCGGACATACTTTTGCCCTGAATCATGTCCTCATCTTGGGTGGAAGACAAACCAGATGGTCATCCAGGGATGGAATGTTTTCGTTGCTGCCGAACCGATTGCGCAGCAAGGACGCTATCTCCCGGGCTTCGATACCACGGCTCCGGCCGCCGAGTGGGTGGCTTGAGAGAAACTTGTCAATCCCCCTCGTACGCTGTCCACCACACCCTCGCTGAAGCCGGTCACTTTGGCCCCAACGCCTTTCAGTCCCTGATGCATGTCCCGCAGCACGTCCTTGGGCTGGCGTGCGATTCCATTCTGCTCCACCTCGCGCAGCTTGCGGTGGTAATGCTCCAACTTCTTCTGTAGATGCAGGATGGTCTGTGAGGACTTCTGGTTCTTCTTCTCAAATACCTGAAGGCGAGATAAGAAGATAGCTATAAGATGACTGGCATAGGTGTGCGCAACCTGTCGCATTAGGGCAGGGTTTGACAAATTTGCTTGGAATCTAGGAGCCAGCTAAAAAAAGTTAGGAGCCAAAAAACGCACCCCGTCCCACCGAGCTCGCGCGCAGAAGCGAACACATACGCGAGATTTTAAAGGGTAAAAGTTTGTCGGCATTCCACGAGCGGACGCAATTTTGAAGCGTGTCATGTTGGGTATGAATTTACTGGGCGTAACATTATCTTTCATAATACTAAAAAAAATGGGGATAACTTTACTGTTGTCTTATTTTTTAATTAAAATAAGTGTAATTTTTTCCCAAAAAAGTGCGCTTGTAAGACCGCTGCGCAAATACGGCGTGACAGAAAGTATTGCAACGATCGCCATTTTATTCTCTAGGGTGTTAGGATAAAAAAAATATATATAATGTTTGGGGGTTCTAATTAGAGGGAAGAAGATGGCAGTGAAAATAGTGAAAAATTACATTAGAATTGCTGTTTAACTTGTAATGCTTAACTTATAATACCAACGGCCACCACCAGATGGCGCCAGCTCACACATCTGGTGGTAATAACTTGTAATACCAACGGCTCACCACCAGATGGCGCCAGCTCACAAAAAAAAAGCCAAGTCGCCAGGACCCTATTTCTAGTCGCCATGGCGACCGGGATTTGTCGATCCCTGCATTAGGGTGTGCACCCCAAAGCTCAAACACACTCTACTGATCACTCACAATGAAAGGGAAGGGGCCGGTAAGTTACATATTTACCGGCCCCTTCCCCCACTCATCCTAAAACATCCCCGCAGCAACATCTGGAGGGAGAGGAGAGTAGGGAAGCCAAGAGTGCTGCAAGGGGGGGGGGGGACAGGGCAGTAGGGGGAATCTGTGCTGCACAGGGTGATTAGGGTGTGCCTGGGCACACCTGGCACACCCTGTGCGCTTGCCTATGTCGACTGGCTTCAGGAGGGCCACACTGGGGAGCAGCAGCTGCATCAGCCCCTTGGGCACGGCTCACCAGAACAACCTTACAATAGATGCAAAAATCTTCTTTATAAACATTGTATCCACTTGAAACATACAATCCACATTGTATCCATTTTCTGGAGCTTTTCGTTTACATATGAAAATCATTGGGGTAGATTCAGAGAGCAATTACGCTGCGTATCCATAGATACGCAGCTTAATTGCTTAGTTGCGCCGGCATATCTACTTTCTGTATTCAGAAAGCTAAATACGCCGACTTTAGCCTAAGATACGACTGGCATAAGTCTCTTACGCCGTCGTATCTTAGGGTGCATTCTCACGCTGGCCGCTAGGTGGCGCTTCCGTAGTTGTCAGCGTACAGTATGCAAATTACATACTTACGCCGATTCACAAACGTACGTGCGCCCGGCGTTCGTTTTTTACGTCGTTTGCGTATGTCGTTTCATCGTAAGGCTGCTCCTGCTATTAGGAGGGGCAGCCAATGTTAAGTATGGACGTCGTTCCCGCATCGCGATTTGAACATTTTACGTCGTCCGTGAATGGCGCTGGACGCCATTTATGTTCACGTCGATACCAATGACGTCCTTGCGACGTCAATTACAGCAATGCGCGTCGGAATTTTTTTTTAAGGAACGGCGCATGCGCAGTACGTTCGGTGCGGGAACGCGCCTAATTTAAATGATCCACGCCCCCTACGGGATCATTTGAATTACGCGCGCTTACTCCGCCCCCTTTTACGCTACGCCGCAACTTTACAGGCAAGTGCTTTGTGAATGAAGCACTTGCCCGTAAAACTTGCGGAGGCGTAACGTAAATGTTGTTCGTTACGCCGCCGCAGTTTTGCGCGCCCCTACCTGAATCCACCCCACTATTTAATTTGTTTGCTAAAAAATGCATTAGAAACCCCCCAAACATTATACATTTTTAAAGCAGAGGCCCTAGAGAATAAATTGGTGGGTTTTGCATTTTTTTATGCCACACGATATTGCGCAGCGGTTTTTTGAAACCAAATTTTTGGGGGGAAAAAATCACTTTGTTTAAACAACGTTTACATATGCGGGCGCGACTTGTGTATGCATTCGCTTCTGCGTATGAGCTCGCAAGGATGGGGCGCTTAATTTTTTTTTTCCTTATAAAGTCCCTTTAAAAAAAATTTGATCACTTTTATTCCTATGACAAGGAATGCAAACCTCCCTTGTAATAGAAATAAGCATGACAGGTCCTCTTTATTGAGAAATCTGGGGTCAAAAGACACCAAATCTCTCCTTTACCCAATCAAAATTCACGTCCCTTTTTCCCACAAATAGAGCTTTCTTTTGGTGGTATTTGATCACCTCTGCGGTTTTCATTTTTTGCGCTATAAAACAAAATTTTTTACAATTTTGAAAAAAAAAAAAAAAGCTATATTTACTTTTTGCTATAATAAATATCCCCGAAAAATATATTAAAAAAAAAAAAAAAAATTCCCTCAGTTTAGGCCGATATGTATTCTACATATTTTTGCAAAATAGAAAAAAAAAAAAATCGCAATATTGGTTTGCGCAAAAGGTTATAGCGTCTACAGAATAGGGGATCGTTTTATGGCATTTTTATTATAATTTTTTATTTTTGTTTACCAATAATGGCGGCGATCTGCGATTTTTAACGTGACTGCGATATTGTGGCAGGCACATCGGAAAAAAAAAACTATTTGTGGGGGAAAAAAAAGGACGTAAATTTGTTTGGGAGCCACGTCGCGCGACCGCGCAATTTTCAAATTTAAAGCGACGCAGTGCTGAAAGCTGAAATTTCGCCTGGGCAGGAAGGGGGTATATGTGCCCAGTAAGCAAGTGGTTAAGCCCAAGAGGCAGAAGTGACGTCAGATGTCACTCCCTCCGGTCCTCCAAAGCCATCTTGCCCACACTTGACCTTCTGCCCAACCATAGACCGGATCGCTTCTGGGTTTGCCAACGGCTCCGGTAAACCCCGGAAGACATTAGGCGATCGGCACTACATAGGATGGATGACCTCAACACCAAACCACATCTGACATGAGGCCCATTTTTAGTCTTGGCAAGGCCGTGTGTCTCACCTGCTTGATGCGGGCGCCCTGTTGCCGGTCGGCGTTGTTGGCCAGTTTCAGGTATTCAGCCACGTTGTCGTCTCTGGAGGTTTGCTCGATCTTGATTTGTTCGGTTAGCTTGAGGATCTTTTGTTGCAGTTGCAGGATGGCGGCCTTGGTGCGCTGAGGATCAGGCACTCCGTCCACCATATCTGGGGCAGCATGCCATCTGTCCCCGAGGACACCATACTGGATGCCTGGGACAGAGTGCCACCTTCTAATCGATCGATCTGTGGAGACAAAAAAACATGGACGTTACTTATACAAGTTATACTATACACAGGGAAGATGGCGATAGAGAGTGTAACAAGGTCTTAACCTATTGGTGCTCAACCTGTGCCCCTTTAGCTATTGTGGAACTACAAGTCCCATGAGGCATTGCTAGCCTGACAGTTAAAAGCATGACTCCCACAGGCAAAGGCACGATGGGACTTGTAGTTCAGCAACAGCTTGATGGCCACAGGTTGAGCACCCATGCTTAACCACTTGCCACCTACATGTAAAAATCAATTTTTTCCTGCTAGATAAATACTTAGAACCCCCAACTATTCTATATTTTTAGGCAGAGGCCCTAGAGAATACACAACCAGCCCATTCCACACAGGAGCAAAGCTTAGGCCGTCAGTCACAGGATGTGCGCTGGAGTCTGTGCGTCGGCAGCTGGCCGTCACCCGCAGCCCCTGGCCATCATTCCCGCAGCCCCCGGCCGTCTCGCCCGCAGCCCTCGGCCGTCTCGCCCGCAGCCCCTGGCCGTCTCGCCCGCAGCCGGCCCGCAGCCCCTGCCCGTCTCTCCCGCAGCCGCCCCTGGCCTTCTCTCCGCAGCCCCCGGGCCGTCTCTCCCGCAGCCCCCGGGCCGTCTCTCCCGCAGCCCCCGGGCCGTCTCTCCCGCAGCCCCCGGGCCCGCAGCCCCTGGCCGTCTCTCCCGCAGCCCCTGGCCGTCTCTCCCGCAGCCCCCGGCCGTCTCTCCCGCAGCCCCCCGGCCGTCTCTCCCGCAGCCCCCGGGCCCGCAGCCCCTGGCCGTCTCTCCCGCAGCCCCCGGCCGTCTCTTGTGGTCTCTGTGGACTGTGATGACAGGGGAGGCGCTGTGGACTCTTGTGTAAGGGGCTGTGGTGACCAGAGACCCCCTTACATCAAACTTTCCCTTTACACTAGAGTCCACAGCAGTCCCCCTTACATCAGAGTCCTCCTTCACATCAGAGTCCACAAAGTTCATTTTACATCAGGATCTGCAGAGTTCCCCCTTAGCACTGTAAGGGGGTATTCCTGTGCTCAGTTATATTAACTTGACCTTTATGTAAATGAAGAAACATTTTTTTTTTTGCCTTTTGTTGTACAATCTGTGGCTCCTCCCACCAGATGTCACATCACTACGACAAGTAAACCCACATATGCAGCTCGGAACTACAAGTCCCCTCCCTCCCCCTCCACCACTAAGAACGTACCTGGACATTCAGACCCTCCACTGCAGTGAAGGAAAACTGCCGTTGGCACCCAACAAATTTGCCATTTTAAAGGGCTGCTTGTGCCCCCCTCCCCCACCCACCCCCTCTACAGAAGCAGAATTGGCCATTATTATAGGAGGAGGGGGGGGGGGCAGATTCCAGGAGAACTGGTCACCCGGCTGCAGCATGGTCGGGGTTAATCCCGAGTCTCCAGTGCAGAAGACAGATCAGTAATTGGATTACTTGTCACAGCCTCTCCTCCTCCTCCACCCCTCCCCGTGTAATCCCCAAATCCTCGCACTGGTCAGGAGATGGATGAATGGATTAGAGGTACCAGGCCTTCCTTCCTAAGGAACAATGGGCCATTCTCAGCGCTCATAAGAGGGCCTGTATCGGCCTTCTGTACCAACAGTCCACATGGGGGGAGATCACAGTATTGTACAGCAAACTGAAACAATGTAGACATTTTTTTTATTTTTCCTGCTGTCATAAGAGTAACTAGCAGTGGAAAATCAATGGTTGTGATCCCCAATAGAAACAAAAAAATGGCAAAACAGAATGTTAAAGGCCCATTCAGATGCGTTACCGCAGCACGCATTCTGAATCGCTTCCTAACGCACCTTAACGGAGAATAGGCGTTACCCGGTGCTGCCAGAAATCGTACAAAGCGTGTCTCTTTGGAGGAGTTTGAGGGGCAGACCAATCAAATGAATGGGCTGCCTTGGCGTAATGTGCCACACCTATGCGTGATTGAGCGAGATTTCGCAAGGAGCAATTTTATTGACTTCAATGCAAAAAAAAAAAAAGAAGAAGAAAAAAAGCTTCAATTGACTTCAATGCTAAAAAAAAAAAAAAAAAAAGGAAAAATAAAACTTTCAATTGACTTCAAAGCTAAAAAAATAAATAAATAATAAAAAAAAAAACCTTTAATTGACTTCAATGCTAAAAAAAAGAAAAAAAACTGAGTTTTAAGGGGTAGGCCATTCAAATGAATAGGCTGCCTTGGCGCAATGTGCCACACATATGCGTACTAAATCACATTGCGGTTTGAGCGCGATTTCGCGAGGTGCAATTTTATTGACTTCAATGCAAAAAAAAAACTTCCATTGACTTCAATGCAAAAAAACGGCTTCCATTGAGCCTCCATTCACACATACGTGCTGAAATTGCATTGCGGTTTGAGTGCGATTTCGCAAGATGCTATTTTGGCTTCTCCATTTCCATTGACTTCACTACAAAAAAAAACGCCTTTCATTGACTTCAATGCAAAAACACAGATACCCAACATGCCACGCTTTGTTATGTTCATAGGTGACGCTTAACCACTTCCATACCGGGGGACTTACGCACCTTCGTGCCCAGGCCAATTTTCAGCTTTCAGCGCGGTCACACTTTGAATGACAATTGCGCGGTCGTGCTACACTGTACCCAAATGAAATTTTTATAATTTTGTTCCCACAAATAGAGCTTTCTTTTGGTGGTATTTGATCGTCTCTGCGATTTTTATTTTTTGCGCAACTAAAAAAAGACCGAAAAGTTTTAATTTTTTAATTTTTTTTGTGAATAAGTACGTTTTCTTCTTCGTTTACGGGCACTGATATGGCGGCACTGGTATGCGGCACTGATGGGCACTCATAGGCGGCACTGAGCACTGATGGACACTGAGGGGTGGCACTGATGGACACTGAGGGTTGGCACTGATGGCATTGCTGGGCATCACTTGTGCCCATGTTGCCAGTCAGTGGCCACTGATTGGCATCTTTCTAATTTATTTACATTTTTTCCTGCCCCTTCCCTGGTGGTCCAGTGTGGGCATCCGAGGGGAAGCTGCGCTGATAAACAATTAGCGCGAACCCCCCCCCGTCAGGAGAGCCGCCGATCGGCTCTCCTCTACTAGCGTCTGTCAGAGGCTCTTTACTGAGATCGGAGATGCAGGGTGTCAGACGTCCAGTCAGGATTTCACAACCACTTCACGGACGTCAATTGTATATTGACTGGGCAGGAAGTGGTTAATTTTTTTTTTTTTTACACATCTTTACACTTTTTTACATTTTGTTTTACTTTTTATTTTTAAACTTTTTTTCATTTAATTTTTTTTGGTGACTTTTATTCCTATTATTGCCTTGTAGCTGCACACATCATTCAGATGTCCCCACTGAAAGCCGAAGACGTCCTATGACGGCCTGCGGGTGGGAAATGGTTAAACATGAGTCAGCAATACCAATGAACGGCTCGGTACATGCGAGAGCTGCATGGAGTTTGTTTATCACATGGCTCGCTGTGCTCTGTCCACACCTAATATTATGCCAGCCGGGGGGAGGAGAGAGCAGCTGGAATACACAATGAAAACCCCACTGGGCTCCAGACGCACGTCAGTAACACATTTACACCCCTGTGCCCCCTTTGTTGTAAAACAATGGATCCAATTCAGCAAATTATTGACTGAGGAGCCAATGAGGTGACAAGCTTGGAAGACAAGTCCCAGCATGCCTTGTGACCCCCCCCCCCCCCCCCCCGAGCTGCAGAGGTCTTGTAGGTATCGGTGCGATTTGCAATGTATGGGTGACAATCATCTAGGAACCACCAACCACCGGTTCATGGTAAATACAAAGAGCAGACGGATAATTTTGCCCAAAAAATAAATGGTGCCAAGTAAAATATGAAGTTGGCAACTGCTGACTTGGACCAATCCTTTCGAAGCCACTGACTGAACAAGTATCGACCCCCCCAGGCAGGACAAAGAGTCCCCCATATAGAGCTGCACGATCCCGATGGTACTTAGAACAGGTGTGGGGTGGGGTTCTGGCAAGGACCGCAACGGATGGCGCCATGCTTGGCCAAAGTCACAATGTAGAAAGTCAACAGCACGGCAATAATGAAAGGCCACCATTTATTGTGAGTACATCAGTGGCCCCCAAACTGCATCCCATTGCTTGCTTTTATCCAGCCCTTGGGGCAAATATTCCCCCTACTGTAAGCACCAAGGATGGGGCACTATTCCTCCCACCGACACCAAGGATGGGGCACTATTCCTCCCACCGACACCAAGGATGGGGCACGATCCCTCCCACCGACACCAAGGATGGGGCGCTATTCCTCCCACCGACACAAAGGATGGGGCACGATTCCTCCCACCGACACCAAAGATGGGGTACGATCCCTCCCACCGACACCAAGGATGGGGTAGGATCCCTCCCACCGACACCAAGGATGGGGCACGATTCCTCCCACCGACACCAAAGATGGGGTACGATCCCTCCCACCGACACCAAGGATGGGGCACGATCCCTCCCACCGACACAAAGGATGGGGCACGATCCCTCCCACCGACACAAAGGATGGGGCACGATCCCTCCCACCGACACAAAGGATGGGGTACGATCCCTCCCACCGACACCAAAGATGGGGTACGATCCCTCCCACCGACACCAAAGATGGGGCACGATCCCTCCCACCGACACCAAAGATGGAGCACTATTCCTCCCACCGACACCAAAGATAAGGCACTATTCCTCCCACCGACACCAAGGAAGGGGCACTATTCCTCCCACCGACACCAAGGATGGGGCACTATTCCTCCTACCGACACCAAGGATGGGGCACTATTCCTCCCACCGACACCAAGGATGGGGCACTATTCCTCCCACCGACACCAAGGATGGGGCACTATTCCTCCCACCGACACCAAGGATGGGGCACTATTCCTCCCACCGACACAAAGGATGGGGCACTATTCCTCCCACCGACACAAAGAATGGGGTACTATTCTTCCCACCAATACCAAAGTTGGGGCACTAGCTCACCCACTGACGGGGCACTATTCCCCCCACTGACAACAAGTATGGGCCACTATTCCTCCCACTAACACCAAGGATGGGGCACTATTCCCCCCACTGACAACAAGTATGGGCCACTATTCCTCCCACTGACACCAAGGATGGGGCACTATTCCTCCCACTGATGGGGCACCATTTCTCCCACTGATACCAATGATGGGGCACTAATCCTCCCACTGATACCAACAATGGGGCATTGTTTACTCTACCCTCCTGTACATGTTATGCTCCTGTTGGCTACAGTCCAGCCCCCTACATTTTTAAGGACAGCAAATTGGCCCTCATTTAGATGGTTTGGAGACCTCTGGAGCTCAAATTGCCAACCTCTTGGCCTCATAAGGCCCCTTTCCTTGGGGTGACTAGGTGCCCTGAGGAAGAGGGCCTCGTAAGGTCTGAAACATTGTCACTTTGACATAATGGACTCACAATAAATGGTGGACACTCATCTTTGGAGCTCCGGCGGCTTTTAACGTTTGAACACCAACATTTTTGAATTTCTGATCCAGACAGCAGTCCTAAGCCAAGGACCTCAAAGTCCGGAGCCAGAGGATCGCCATGCTGGGCAGGAAACACAATTTTGCACAAAAGTCAGCAATAGCCGGGTTTAGATTTCCTTCAGTCAAGGTTTTACAGAACACCTAAAACTAAAAGGGAGCTCAGAGTGGACTCTGGGAAAATGTGACACGCCAGGGCGCCATCAGCAGGTAAGGTCTCAGTATTGCGCCGTTCATGGCAGCAATAACTGAAAATCTGTGCCGATCTTCTTCCAAATCTTTTCTCAAATCTCTTCATAAAAGTAAAAAAAATAAAAAAATAAATGTAATAACCCCAGACTAGAAGAGAACCACCCGGGCGAGTCAGAGCACAGGACAAGGAGAAGATCCGGGTGAGATCCGGGTCAGCATGGCGGAGACAAGGACACGTCTGATGCCATGACAATCCGGGAGATGGCAGACAGCCAGCCTCTGACCACATCTCCGGCTGTTCAGGAACAACATGCCCCAGCATGTCCTTCCCATCAGTGAGCCATGCCACCTAATGACTGCTCATAAACACGTGCGATCCACCCAGAGCTGGAGGAGCTTCCTGTAGCCACCAAATGCATATAAAACACACAAGTAATACTTATAAATAGAACAGCCAATAAAGCGAAGGTGATGTGAGCCCAAGGGAACGCAAAGTCCTTCACGCCAACCACCGCGGCCTCATTCATAATATCCCAAGATAGTCCCTACTTCTCCGATGGTTGTATTCCTTCTCCTGATACCAAAACATTGTTTAGCATCAGGAGGACTACAATGTGTCAGCTTAGTGCCAGCAGAGGCACTACAATGCTTAGTATCAGGAGAAATACATTGGAATTCTTCTCCTGGTACTAAACCGAAACATTGTATTCCTTTTCCTGGTACTAAACTGAAACATTGTATTCCTTCTCCTGGTACTAAACTGAAACATTAGTACCAGAATAAATTACAAGGTTTCAGTTTAGTACCAGCAGAGGGACTGCAAGGTTTCAGTTTAGTACCAACAGAGGGACTACAATGCTTAGTATCAGTAGAAATGCATTGGAATTCTTCTCCTGGTACTAAACTGAAACATTGTATTCCTTTTCCTGGTACTAAACTGAAACATTAGTACCAGAAGAATTACAAGGTTTCAGTTTAGTACCAGCAGAGGGACTACAAGGTTTCAGTTTAGTACCAGCAGAGGGACTACAAGGTTTCAGTTTAGTACCAGCAGAGGGACTACAAGGTTTCAGTTTAGTACCAGCAGAGGGACTACAAGGTTTCAGTTTAGTACCAGCAGAAGCATTACAAATTGAAACATTGCATTCCTTCTACTGGTACGAATGTTTCGGTTTAGTACCAGGAGAGGGAATACAATGCTTTGTATCAGTAGAAATACAAACATTGGAATTCTTCTACTGGTACTAAACTGAAACATTGTATTCCCTCTCCTGGTACTAAACTGAAACATTGTATTCCCTCTCCTGGTACTAAACCGAAACATTGTATGCCTTCTGCTGGTACTAAACTGAAACATTAGTACCAGCAGAAGAATTACAATGTTTCAGTTTAGTACCAGAGGGAATAAAAGGTTTTAGTTTAGTACCAGCAAAATCATTACAAACTGAAACATTGTAATTCTGCTGCTGGAACTAAACAAACATTGTATTCCCTCTCTTGGTACTAAACTGAAACATTAGTACCAGCAGATGAATTACAATGTTTCAGTTTAGTACCAGCAGAGGGAATACAAGGTTTCAGTTTAGTACCACGAGAAGGAATACAAGGTTTGTTTAGTACCAGGAGAAGGAATACAAGGTTTTGGTTTGTAATTCTTCTCGTGGTACTAAACTGAAACATTGTATTCCCTCTCTTGGTACTAAACTGAAACATTAGTACCAGCAGATGAATTACAATGTTTCAGTTTAGTACCAGCAGAGGGAATACAAGGTTTCAGTTTAGTACCACGAGAAGAATTACAAACCAAAACCTTGTATTCCTTCTCCTGGTACTAAACAAACCTTGTATTCCTTCTCCTGGTACTAAACTGAAACCTTGTATTCCCTCTCCTGGTAATAAACTGAAACATTAGTACCAGCACATGAATTACAATATTTCAGTTTAGTACCAGCAGAGGGAAAACAAGGTTTCAGTTTAGTACCATGAGAAGAATTACAAACTGAAACCTTGTATTCCTTCTGGTATTAAACCAAAACATTGTAGTCCCTCTCCTGGTACTAAACTGAAACCTTGTATTCCCTCTCCTGGTACTAAACTGAAACCTTGTATTCCTTCAGTACCAGCAGAGGAAATACAATCTTTGTGCTACTGATACTAAAACCTTGTATTCCCTCTCCTGGTACTAAACTGAAACCTTGTATTCCTTCTCCTGGTACTAAACTGAAACCCTGTAGTCCCTCTCCTGGTACTAAACTGAAACCTTGTATTCCTTCTTCTGGTACTAAACTGAAACCTTGTATTCCCTCTCCTGGTACTAAACTGAAACCTTGTATTCCTTCTCCTGGTACTAAACTGAAACCTTGTATTCCCTCTCCTGGTACTAAACTGAAACCTTGTATTCCCTCTCCTGGTACTAAACTGAAACCTTGTATTCCCTCTCCTGGTACTAAACTGAAACCTTGTATTCCCTCTCCTGGTACTAAACTGAAACCTTGTATTCCATCAGTACCAGCAGAGGAAATACAATCTTTGTGCTACTGATACTAAAACCTTGTATTCCCTCTCCTGGTACTAAACTGAAACCTTGTATTCCTTCTCCTGGTACTAAACTGAAACCTTGTAGTCCCTCTCCTGGTACTAAACTGAAACCTTGTATTCCTTCTTCTGGTACTAAACTGAAACCTTGTATTCCCTCTCCTGGTACTTAACTGAAACCTTGTAGTCCCTCTCCTGGTACTAAACTGAAACCTTGTATTCCTTCTTCTGGTACTAAACTGAAACCTTGTATTCCCTCTCCTGGTACTAAACTGAAACCTTGTATTCCCTCTCCTGGTACTAAACTGAAACATTGTATTCCTTCAGTACCAGCAGAGGAAATACAATCTTTGTGCTACTGATACTAAAACATTGTATTCCTTCTCCTGGTATTAAACGGAAACATTAGTACCAGCAGAGGGAATACAATGTTTCAGTTTAGTACCAGCAAAAGAATTACAAACTGAAACATTGTATCCTTTCTCCTGGTACTAAAACTAAACATTGTATCTCTTCAGTACCAGCAGAGGGAATACAATCTTTGTGCTACTGATACTAAACAAACATTGTATTCCCTCTCCTGGTACTAAACTGAAACGTCGTATTCCTTCTCCTGGTACTAAACAATGTTTATTACCAGCAGTAAGAATACAATGTTTCAGTTTAGTATCAGTACAAAGATTGTATTC
>NC_053495.1:9911254-9921254 GCF_905171775.1 Rana temporaria | reverse complement strand
CTTTCATGGCCAGGCCATATTTTGCCATTTTATATTGCATTACTTTAACTGGCACAAAAAAAATCTCCAAAAATGTAGGAAAAAAAAATCTACATTTTTATAAAGCATCCAATTATTTTTTTTTCATAAATTTAGGCCAAAATATATTCTGTTACGTCTATGATATAAAATAAATATTTTCTACTTTTCTATAAAACATCCAATAAAAAATAAAATCTAATTTGGGCCAAAATTAATTCTTTTGCGTCTTTGATAATCTATCTATCTATCTATAAATTGATTTTGGCCTTAACTTATGAAAAAAAAACATTTTTATTGGAGGTTTTATAAAAAAAAAAAAAAAAAAAAAAAAAAAAAAGTAGAAAATATATTTATATATTCAAAGACGCAACAGAATTAATTTTGGCCCAAATTTATGATTTTATTTTTTATTGGATGTTTTATAAAGTAGAAAATATTTATTTTATATCAAAGACTGAATGTTTTATAAAAAAGTAATATCTCTCTCTCTCATATATATATAAGCTACTTTTTTATAAAACATTCCGTCTGATATAAAATAAATATTTTCTACTTTATAAAATATCCAATAAAAAATACGATCATAAATTTGGGCCAAAATTAATTCTGTTGCATATATATATATATATATATATATTCAAAGACGCAACAGAATAAATTTTGGCCCAAATTTATTATTGTATTTTTTATTGGATATTTTATAAAGTAGAAAATATTTATTTTATATCAAAGACGGAATGTTTTATAAAAAAAAGTATCTCTCTCTCTATAATATATATATATATATATATATATATATATATATATATATATATATATATATATATATATATATATATATAAACTGTTTCTTCATAAATTTCGGCCAAAATGTATTCTGTTACAGGTCACATAAAACAAAAAAACAACTGCTGTATGTTTATTATGGGACCACAAAAATAAAGCAAAAAAAAAAAAAAGGAAAGGGAAAAAAAATGCATTGGACTGCATCAAAAATGCACAAAAACACGCATGCAGAAAGGCATCAGGAACGCATCCGGACTGCGTTTTATTGTGTGAACCGGCTCTTAAGTTTTAGGGTCAGTTCACACCACATGCAGTCCAGTGCGTTTTTGTTCGACTTTCCATGCATTTTTGATGCAGGTTATATGGTTTCCAATGGTAGAGTTCACACCAGTCTTGTCAGTTACAGTAAAAAAAAAGGAAAGAAAAGTAGAACAGGCTGCATTATTCCTGCACTTGACTCTACTGGAAGGCAGTAAAAATGAATCAAAAAACGCACTGGACCCTAGCATAGTAAAAAAACAAAAACAGGAAAAAAAAAAAAAGCACCTGGAATGCATCCGGAAACACATTGGAACGCATCAAAAACACGCATGCAGAAACTTATCTGCAGTGCGTTTTTGTGGTGTGAACCGGCCCCAGGAAAAAAAATAAAAATGCACTGGACTGCATCAAAAACGCGCATGCAGAAAAGCGTCTGGAATGCATTTTTATGGCGTAAACCGGCCCTAAAATGGATTTAAATAAGAAGAGGAAGTCATCTGTATACAGAAACACATTCCCTCCCCTCCCCACAAAAAGCACCTTCACAGATCCTCAGCACTTCTCGGGCTTTGATTCCCCCCTGCGGTTTCTGTCTACTTTCTGCAATGATACAATGGGTGAGTAATTTGTAAACAATATCACTCCACATCCACTGATTGGATACACAGAGGAAGTGACAGTGAAAGGAGGAGATGCGTCTGGACGGGACGGGGTTAAAAGAAACCTGTACTCTCATGACATCATAGAGGAGAGAGGCACAGCTCATGTGTAAGGTATTGGGAGGAGGGGGAGGGGAAGGATTGGTCACAGCTGACACAGAGGAAGGGGAGTCTCCCTCCACCTCCTGCACTGGGACAGCCCGGGGCAAACAGTCCTGTGTGTGTATAAACATCCTGGGAAGAACCGGCACATCCGTCTACACACTGCCCCCCCCAATCTACACCGGGCCGCCCCTCCAACCGACCCCAGAACTCAACCGACGCACCTGGAAGACTGCGGAGCTTTGCCGTGTCATTCATTGTTAACATCCCAACATAGGCCCGGATTCACAAAACACTTGCGCCGACGTATCTCGAGATACGCCGCGTAAGTGCAAATATGCGCCGTCGTATCTGTGCGCCGTGCCCACAAAACTAGATACGCCTGAAAATAGGATTCATCCGACCGACGTAACTTGCCTACGCCGGCGTATCGTGGGCGCATATTTACGCCGGACGCATGTGGCGCTCCCATTGATTTTCTATTCAAATATGCAAATGAGGGAGATACGCCGATTCACGATCGTACTTGCGCCCGGCGCAGGCTACGACTGGTGCGCGCAAGTTGTACGTACGGCGTAAAGTTAAGCCCCATAAAGGAGGTGTAACTCAGCAGCATCCATGCAAAGGGCCTCACCAGGGAACACAAGCTGGCGTATTTTACGTTGTACGTGAATAGGGCTGGGCGTAGGTTACGTTCACGCCGTAGGCAGTGATCTGGCATATCTTAGGCAGTTGTTCCGACGCGATTGTGAGCATGCGCACTGAGACGCACCCACAGGACGGCGCATGCGCAGTTGGCAATACGTATCTGTCTGGCGCTCGGCCCATCATTTGCATGGGGTCACGCCTCATTAGCATGGCTCACGCCCACTTCCACTTACGCCGACTTACGCCTGAGAAACCCAGTGCAGATTTGGGAGCAAGTGCTTTGTGAATCCAGTGCTTGCCTCTCTGCGCTGCGTTGGCGTAGCGTAAAGAAGATACGCTACGGCGGCATAAATATGCGCCGATGTCTGTGAATCCGGGCCATACTGTACAGCGGCAGCCAATGTACAGCATTACAACGTGCAAATAAAATGAACTGATTGCCTTACAGTGGAACCCCCCCCGGCCCCCACCAAACCTTAGAAATTCCAAGAGCAATCATATGGAAAAAAAAAAAAAAAAAAGTTTGTGAACGTTGTTATTTTCCTCGACAAAATTAACAATTTTAGTCGACTAAAATGGCTCTGTTTTCACCGGTGCAACTTGTCCTGCGACTTGGGACTGCAAATATCCCATATCTGTGCAACCTAAAAAAAGTAGTCCCTGCACTACTTTGGTCCGACCTCAAGAATACACAGGCATTGCGTCAAGTCGCATCAAAATCGCAGGAAAAAAATCTCAATAGTAAGGTAAAGCCCTTCTGATGACTAAAATCTGACTAAGGCTCCACTTGTGCAACTTGTCCTGCGACTTGGGACTTGCAAAGTCGCATGACAAGTCGTACCCCATGATTTCCAATGAGTACCGTTCATATCTGTGTGAAGTTCCCTGCACTACTTTGGGTCCAACTTGAGGGGAGGTCCGTAGACCTCAAGAATACACAGGCGTTGCTCCAAGTCGCATCAAAATCGTGGGCAAAATCTCAACCCAGGGTAAAGCCATTCAGATGACCAAACTACGACTCAGGCCGGGTTCACATTGCTCCAACATGGAAGTTGGACGACTTCCAATCCAACTTTGCTCAACAACTTCATGTCCGACTTCCATGAAGGGGATCGGACCCCAACAGCCCCTTTGTACAATGTACCCCATACTCATTTACACTGGGGGGGGGGATCTGGGGGCTGCCCGTAGTCCGCAGTCCCCTGCCTGTAGACCCCCAGGCAGGGTCGTCACATGGTGCTTTGGGGTGGGGGGGCATGTTGAGGGCCCATCCCCCTTGCCCACTTTCCTGACCTGCTGGGCTGCATGCTCGGACAAGGATCTGATACAGATGTTGGGGGGACCCCTCACCTTTTTTTCGGTGCGGGGTTCCCCTTCAAGATCCATACCAGACTCAAAAGGGCCCGATATGGATTTGGGGGGGATTTTTTTTCAACCCACTCAGGAACTTGGCTATAAAAGCAGTAGACATCGGGGGTTGGGGGGCACAGAAATGTAAAGTGCACTGTAATGAACAAGTGCATGGCCCACATGCCTCTCTCCTAATACACAACCAGCGTCTTCTCATACACATCGGCCCCCTCCTGACACACAATACTTAAATGACACACACAGATGTACAGCGGCTCAGATCATCTTCCTCACACCCCGTCCCAGGCATGCAAATACCACATACTGCAGAGGCCTGCACCAGACACGCAGTCCTCAGACTATGGGACTACGACCACCAGCATGTCCTGCAATGCAAGAAAGGGTCGTCCTTCCAGACTCCAGAGCTGGAGCGTCAGAGGGAGGACTGGCTGGTTTTGGCCTTGATATGAGCTTAGTTCCGGTGACTTGTCGGTATGGTTCCTCTATCGAGATGGTTCCTGTAAGGACTGCGCAGGAGCAACCCTTGCCGATGGAAATCTCCGAACCTCCGCCGGCATCCAGGCTCATTCCTTAACATCCCCGTGGATTGGAGCATGATAAAAAAAGAGCCAGGAGGCCGAGCGAGCCGTCCGAGCGAAGCGAGGACGTGAGGCCGACCGCCACTTACCTCAAATTCCACGTTGCCCTGGATGCCGGCCGAGGTTCGGAGATTTCCGTCGGCAAGGATTGCGCCTGCGCAGTCCTTACAGGAACCATCCTGATAGCCGGAACCATATTGGCAGATCACCGGGTTCATGGAGATAGAACAAAGAACAGCAGCTATGATGATCTAATAGTCAGGGTTGATATAGGCAACAAATCTCGTTTGAATAAGAAAAAAAATATTCCACTCCTGGTCAGTCAAGATGATTATTTTTTGGAGGAGCCCCATGGCTTCTCTTGGAGGGCTTTCCACATGATTTTGGAGAGTCTTTGGGAATTTTTGCCCAGCCAAGGGTGCATTTGTGAGGTCAGGTATTGACGATATGCCCCCCCCCCCCCCCCCACCACCACTATGGGACTTTGACCACCAGCATGTCCTACAAAGCAAGCAGGGGTTTGTCCTTCCAGACTTGAAAGCTGGAGGGCCAGAGGAGGGCCGGCTGCTTTTGGCCTTGATAGGAGCTTAGTTCCGGTGACTTGTCGGTATGGTTCCTATATCGAGATGGTTCCTGTAAGGACTGCGCAGGCGCAATCCTTGCCGATGGAAATCTCCGAACCTCCGCCGGCATCCAGGCTCATTCCTTAACATTCTAGTGGATTGGAGGATGTTGAAAAAAGAGCCAGGAGGCCGAGCGAGCCGTCCTAGCGAAGCAAGGACGTGAGGCCGACTGGCCACTTACCTCAAATTTCACATCGCCCTGGAGGTTCGGTGATTTCCGTCGGCAAGCATTGCGCCTGCGCAGTCCTTACAGGAACCATCTTGACAGCCGGAACCATATCGTCAGATCACCGGGATCATGGAGATGGAACATCATAAACTGCTGTTCTTTGTTCTATCTCCAGGAACCCGGCACTAAACTGTTATCAAGGCCAAAAGCAGCCGGCCCTCCTCTGGCACTCCAGCTTTCAAGTCTGGAAGGACAACCCACTTCTTGCTGGCGGTCATAGTCCCATAGTGGTGGGGGGGGCACATCGTCAGTACCTGACCTCACAAATGCACCCCTTGGCTGGGCAAAAATTCCCACAGACTCTCCAAAATCGTGTGGAAAGCCCTCAAAAAGGAGCCATGGGGCTCCTCAAAAAAATAAATATCATGACTGACCAGGAGTGGAATGTTTTTTCGTATTCTAAAGAGATTTGTTGCCTATATCAACCCCGACTATTGGACCATCATAGCTGCGGTTCTTTGTTCTATCTCCATGAACCCGGCACTAAACCCTCATCAAGGCCAAAAGCAGCCGGTCCTCTCCTGGCACTCAAGCCCTCGAGTCTGAAAGGACATGCTGGTGGTCATAGTCCCCGACTATTAGAACAAAGAACAGCAGCTATGATGGTCCAATAGTCGGGGTTGATATAGGCAACAATCTCTTTAGAATACGAAAAAACATTCCTGTGGGAATTTTTGCCCAGCCAGGTGTGCATTTGTGAGGACAGGTATTGACGATGTGCCCCCACCACCACTATGGGACTATAACCACCAGCATGTCCTACAAAGCAAGCAGAGGTTGTCCTTCCAGACTTGAAAACCGAAGTACCAAAGGAGGACCGGCTGCTTTTGGCCTTGATAAGAGTTTAGTGCCGGGTTCCTGGAGACAGAACAAAGAACAGCAGTTATGATGGTCCATCTCCATGAACCCGGCACTAAGCTCTTATCAAGGCCAAAAGCAGCCGGCCCTCCCTCTGACACTCCAGCTCTCGAGTCTGGAAGGACAAACCCCTTCTTGCTTTGCAGGACATGCTGGTGGTCATAGTCCCTGACTATTAGAACAAACAGCAGCTATGACGGTCCAATAGTCAGGGTTGATATAGGCAACAATCTCGAACAGTGTTTCTCAACTCCAGTCCTCAAGGCGCCCCAACAGGTCATGTTTTCAGGCTTTCCATTATTTTGCACAGGTGGTTTGATCAGCTTCACTGCCTTAGTAATTACCACCGCCGTTTAATCTGAAGGAAATCCTGAAAACAAGAGCTGTTGGGGCGCCTTGAGGACTGGAGTTGAGAAACACTGCTTTAGAATACGAAAAAACATTCCACTCCTGGTAAGTCATGATTGTTTTTTTTGAGGCGCCCCATTGCTCCTCTTCGAGGGCTTTCCACACGATTTTGGAGAGTCTGTGGGAATTTTTGCCCAGCCAGGTGTGCATTTGTGAGGACAGGTATTTTTTTTTTGTATAATCTTTATTTTTCAGATTTTTCAGATAAAGTTTTGCACAAGACAGATAAACACATAGACATTCGGCCAACATGGCCCATTAGGTAAATTACTGGGATAATAGGAATCACATTGCAGATCAATCGGGATCTCATCTCGGGCAATCACACTGAACCTAGTGGTAAGCCCCCCTCCCCAGGGGCACGCCCAAACCCGGAGGCAAAGCAGGGTGAATGGTTAGCAACATAAACAAGGCACAATATAAACCACTTCCATAATGTACCACCCTACCCTCACCACCTGGGCGCTTCCCATCTGGAGGGACGCCCCCCCATAAGATATAACATATAGAACAGCCTTCGAGTAGTAGATCCTTATGCAATGGAACAATCAGGGAAGAAGGAAAACATGGAATGGGTCACATATAGACAGGGAAGGAATGGGGAAGGGGAAGGGGAAAGGTGGAAAGGGGGGAAGGAAAAAGGGGGGGGGTAGGGGTAGCATCCAACACATGTGCATCCGTACAGCAAGACATGAAATAGATTATGACATCTCCAAAATGACTCTAACAGTCCTAGTCAACGACAGCTTCAAGGCTACCGGTGGTATCCCCATTTCCGATACCTGGGTGAGGACAGGTATTGACGATGTGCCCCCCCCCCCACCACTATGGGACTATGACCACCAGCATGTCCTACAAAGCAAGCAGGGGTTGTCCTTCCAGACTTAAAAGCCGAAGTGCCAAAGGGAGGGCCGGCTGCTTTTGGCCTTGATAAGAGTTTAGTGCCGGGTTCCTGGAGATGGAACAAAGAACAGCAGCTATGATGGTCCATCTCCATGAACCCGGCACTGAGCTCTTATCAAGGCCAAAACCAGCCGGCCCTCCTCTGGCACTCCAGAACCACGACCTCCTTGCACTATACAGTCATCTCATGTCTATGGTAAGCCTGGGCCAAACATGGCTTCCCCGCTGGAGCCGGACGTACACAGCTGGCGATCCCAGCGCCGACTCTACACACAGGTGCAATATGAAAAGGTCCACAACACACGGCGGCGGAGGCTCTGTGGCTGGAAGGTATGAAATGTTAATGTGACACATCCAGCCTGAGCTGCCCTCGCCTTCCCGGCAGCGATAAATCACAGCACACAATAGGGATCAGTGTCAGCTTACATGGAAGGAGAACAGGTGAGACCTGCAAATATAATGGCCTCTCTAGTCACCATCTGACATGATTAGGAACTCAACAGGTGCAATCAAGGAGGACCAAAAATACACGGACACTGCGAGCGTGCAGAGAGGCCAGAAAGGCGAGCGCGAACAGAGGCCAGAAAGGCGAGCGCGAACAGAGGCCAGAGATGCCAGCGCTCACAGAGGCCAGAGAGGCCAGCGCTCACAGAGGCCAGAGAGGCCAGCGCTCACAGAGGCCAGCGCTCACAGAGGCCAGAGAGGCCAGCGCTCACAGAGGCCAGAGCGCGCACAGAGGCCAGAGAGGCCAGAGCGCGCACAGAGGCCAGAGCGCGCACAGAGGCCAGAGAGGCCAGAGCGCGCACAGAGGCCAGAGAGGCCAGAGCGCGCACAGAGGCCAGAGAGGCCAGAGCGCGCACAGAGGCCAGAGCGCGCACAGAGGCCAGAGCGCGCACAGAGGCCAGAGCGCGCACAGAGGCCAGAGCGCGCACAGAGGCCAGAGCGCGCACAGAGGCCAGAGCGCGCACAGAGGCCAGAGCGCGCACAGAGGCCAGAGCGCGCACAGAGGCCAGAGAGGCCAGAGCGCGCACAGAGGCCAGAGAGGCCAGAGCGCGCACAGAGGCCAGAGCGCGCACAGAGGCCAGAGCGCGCACAGAGGCCAGAGCGCGCACAGAGGCCAGAGCGCGCACAGAGGCCACAGAGGCCAGAGCGCGCACAGAGGCCAGAGCGCGCACAGAGGCCAGAGCGCGCACAGAGGCCAGAGCGCGCACAGAGGCCAGAGCGCGCACAGAGGCCAGAGCGCGCACAGAGGCCAGAGCGCGCACAGAGGCCAGAGAGGCGAGCGGGCACAGAGGCCAGAGAGGCGAGCGGGCACAGAGGCCAGAGAGGCGAGCGGGCACAGAGGCCAGAGAGGCGAGCGGGCACAGAGGCCAGAGAGGCGAGCGGGCACAGAGGCCAGAGAGGCGAGCGGGCACAGAGGCCAGAGAGGCGAGCGGGCACAGAGGCCAGAGAGGCGAGCGGGCACAGAGGCCAGAGAGGCGAGCGCGCACAGAGGCCAGAGAGGCGAGCGCGCACAGAGGCCAGAGAGGCGAGAGCGCACAGAGGCCAGAGAGGCGAGAGCGCACAGAGGCCAGAGAGGCGAGCGCACAGAGGCCAGAGAGGCGAGCGCACAGAGGCCAGAGAGGCGAGCACACAGAGGGGCGAGCGCGCACAGAGGGGCGAGCGCGCACAGAAAAGTCATCTGCTGTGACTTTGACCAGACCGAGATGTCATCAGTCTTCTGCAGGAAGGAGGAGGAAGCATTTCCCTTATGGCTTTTTTACACTTGCTTTGGCCTCTGAAGAGTGACCCGCATGCTGAGCGCTCTTCAGAGAGTATTTGACAGGCGGGTGAAAGGAGGCGTCGTACCTCGTCACTTGAATTGGTTGCACCCGGCGGGCACCACGCCTACCAAAAGCAACGATTCCTACCGAGGCTACAAAGCATCGCAGCAGGTGTACACCCCGAGCCACTAAATATAAAGAGGGAGTGGTAACAACGTGGCTCAACTGGGGAGGGGGGTTTACCGCTCTTCAACCGCTAGTGTGAATGCAGCCCTCCTCTCCTCCAATCATCAGACTGCAAACTGTGAACTTTTCAGCAATTCACAAGGTGAGAGGCTGCAGCAAGGGGGCTGATCTGTGTCAGACATTTGTAAACACAGCCAAGAACAGACCCCCGGGATCCACATGACTTATCTCTGAGCCAGCACTTCAGTCCTGGGAAGCAACTGGTGATCCTGGAAGACGGTGGGGGTGCCATTCGCTGTCAGGTGAAGTACTATGACCCCTGTGAGCGGTTCTAAACACCTAGAAGTGATCCACTGACACATGCTGCACCCCATTATATAGAATGTCTGAAGATGGGTTCAGTTGAAGGCTGAATTTCCACTGGTCAGTAAGTCACACAGGTAGGTGTGAAGGGGCCCCTCATTGGTCAGATTCCCGGGACTGGAGCGGTAATGACCGCGGAACGCTGCAGAAGTAAATGCCTGAATGTAAACCGACCAATCCCTGGAGCACACAAATCAATGTACTGGAACGCCGGGCAAACCGCTAACACAATTAAAACACA